>NC_137805.1:16482630-16620130 GCF_963383645.1 Muscardinus avellanarius | reverse complement strand
AGCATTTTGGCCTGGATCTGGTGCTATCCCCAGAGGATGTCAGACCCAACCAAAACTTTTTGCCTTAACTGCCAAATGGAGTCCAGTGGGGAGGTCTGGAAAGTCCTGATGCTCAGCACCCCCCCTTCCAGGAAACGACCTTGGCCTGCCCAGGGCTCAGCCCCACCTACCTGGGACCTGGGAGGCCTAGAGACAGGCAGGACCGAAGCCACCAGAGCCCAGCAGGAGGGGCCGGATGGCCTGTGGCAACTTCAAGGGGCCAGCCCTGTCTCTGCCCCTTAATATTTTAAAAAATATTAAGGACTGATTTTCCAAAGGCTAGAAAATCCACTTCCACACTGGAGGCAGAGGCCGCACAAAAGTGAGAGGCCGCTAGAAGCATCCTGTACCAACAGAGGGTTTCTGTTTTTACATATAAGGAACCACTCTGAGCCGGGCATAGGGATGCACACTTGTAATCCCAGTACTTGGGAGGCTGAGACAGGAGGATCTGGGTTCACGGCCACTCGCAGCCACTTAGTGAGGCCCTCTGCAACTCAGTAAGACTCTGCTTCAAAATAAAGAATAAAACATAGGGCTGGGGTGTAGCTTGGAGGTAGAATGCCCCCGGGTTCCACTTCCAGCACCAAAAAAAAAAAAAAAAGGAACCACTCTGTGTATGTTCTCTAGAGATCGCCTCATTTCATATACTAATACAGCTGCTAAATTTTCCCACTAAGTGCATCTATCTCTTTTGCATTCACTGTTTTCTAATAATTAGTTGTCCTAACATTTCTGAAAATCTGTCCCTTGCCCACTGATCAGAAATGCCACATTTACAACATTTCTTCCTAGCCAATAGGAATTCTCCTGGTGATTGTATTTAGCATTGAAAACAAAACTAGAGTGCTGCAACAGATGAATGGACAGAGACACTGGGAGAGCGGGGAGGGGGCGCACACCTAGGAACTGGCAGAGCGGCGAGGGGGCGCACGCCTAGGAACTGGCAGAGCGGAGAGGGGGCGCACGCCTAGGAACTGGCAGAGCGGCGAGGGGGCGCACGCCTAGGAACTGGGAGAGCGGCGAGGGGGCGCACACCTAGGTACTGGGAGAGCGGGGAGGGGGCGCACACCTAGGTACTGGGAGAGCGGCGAGGGGGCGCACGCCTAGGAACTGGCAGAGCGGAGAGGGGGCGCACGCCTAGGAACTGGCAGAGCGGCGAGGGGGCGCACGCCTAGGAACTGGCAAAGCCGCGAGGCAGCTCACACCTAGGAACTGGCAGAGCGGCGAGAGGGCGCACACCTAGAATCCCAGTCCTTGGGGCCGGGCGTGGTGGCGCACGCTTGTAATCCCCGCACTTGGGAGGCAGAGACAGGAGGATCGCGCAGGTTCGAAGCCAGCCACGCGCTCTAGCTTAGGAGACCCTGTTTCCAAATGAAAATGTAAAAATAGGTCTGGGAGTGTAGCCCGGAGGTAGAAGGGCTTCCAGGAACCCCAGTACCACAAAAAAAAAAAAAAAAAGGAATCCCAGTCCTTGGGAGGCTGAGACAAGAGGAGCGCAGGTTTGCTGCCAGCCTCAGCATTTTGGCAAGGCTCTCGGCAACCTAGCAAGAGCCTATTTCCAAATAAAATAAGGCTGGGGGTGTAGCTTGAAGGTAGAATGCCCCAGGGTTCAGGCTTAACTCAAAGAAGGAAGGAAGGAGGGAGGGAGGGAGGGAGGGAGTGAAGGAAGGAAGGAAGGAAGGAAGGAAATAAAGAAAGGTGGGGCATATACACAATGAATATCATTCAGCCATAAAAAAAAAAGAGGCAAATGGATGGAACTGAACAACATTAAGCAGCTCAGGTACAGAAGGACAGGGGTGTGTTCCCATTCATATGTGGAGGCAGGAAGTCAATCGCACAAAAGTGGACAAAAACCAACAATGTACTCCCAGTGCCCAGTGGTCAGAGGGCGAGGGCAGGAGACACAGGTAACAGGAACAGGTATGCAACTGCATAGGAACATAACTTGTGATGCTCTGCAGTAGAGCCAGGTGTCTCTGATGGACAATCACTAATACAGAATGTCTCCTGGAGAGGGCACTTAACGGCCTCGGCACAAAGAAATGGTAAATGTTTTAGGTGACGAATATGCTGATTGCTCTGATCTGGTCATTGCACAAGTACACATATATTAAAATGTCACGTTGTAGCCTAGAAACATATGCAATGACTGTGTTAAAAATTAAAAACCAGCCGGGCGTGGTGGCGCACACTTGTAATCCCCGCATTTGGGAGGCGGAGACAGGAGGATCGCGCAGGTTCGAAGCCAGCCGCGCGCTGGCTTAGGAGACCCTGTTTCCAAATATAAAATAGGTCCGGGGCCATTGCTCTGGGGAGGGCACAGGCAGGCGGGGGACTCTGCCCCCCACGTCCCTCCAGGCCTCTCCCTGTCTGTCTGGTGAGTCAGGAGAAGGGCCCTTCACTCCCTGTCCTCAGGTGAGGAGCGGGTTTGCCACCATGCTGCCCCACCGCCTGAGGCTCCTCTCCGAGTCTGGCTTTTGTTATTTGCGTGTCTTCAGAGAAGTCCATCTCCCCTGGCTGGGGAAGTCCTGAGCCCCGGCCTGATGCCTTTCTTCTCCTCCTCTTACTTTGCCTCATGCCATGTGCCACTTGGCTTGGCGCAAGTCTACCCCGAGTCCTGGAGGAGGCTTGGGAGGGACTTGCGAGCGCACGCGCTTCTCAGAGCTGCTTCTCCGAGGACGCCGGAGCCCAGGAAGGCCCCGGGATGAGACCTGATTCCACGCAGGCCTCAGCAGCTCTTTCAGGCCTATTATCCTTGGCCTTTGATGATTCCTCCTCCTGTTTCATTTTATTAAATTCTATTAAGAAAAACATGAAAGAAGTCTAAAGAAAAAGTTGGCTGCGCCTACCTGCTATTTTATTCACAGGTCACATCTGGGAAGTAGGCCGACATTTTGTTTTTTTTTTTTTAAACCCAACTAGTTTTCCCAAAATATCTCTCTTTTGTAAAAAGCTACATACTTTTGAAGCAATTTTATCATTAATGGTTCTCACTTAGTGAGACACTAAGTTTGAACCAGTTCCATTAAAACTCCCCATTTAGCCATCTATTAGGATGGCGATTTTACCAACTTAAAGATGCCAGAGCCAATACTGACGGGGCTGAAGCCAGGTGTTGTTATATTAGTCTCTGTACTTTTCATGTGTTTAAAATATTTCAATTAAGTCCTAAAAAGGAACGATTTTCCAAAGGCTAAAAAAATCCACATCCACAAGAGGAAATACATGTGAGGATTTCTGTATCACTGTTAATAACAGCAAAATAAATTGCCAACAATTTCACAAATCCATTGAAAGGAGAATCGCTCAACAAAATAGCATATATTTGCCGGGCGTGGTGGCGCGCGCTTGTAATCCCCGCGTTTGGGAGGCGGAGACAGGAGGATCGCGCAGGTTTGAAGCCAGCCACGCTGGCTTAAGAGACCCTGTTTCCAAATAAAAATATGAAACAGGTCTGGGAGTGTAGCCTGGAGGTAGAAGGGTTTCCAGGAACCCCAGTACTACCAAAATAAATAAATAAATAAATAAATAAATAAATAAATAAATAAATAGCATATATTCAAATAGCAGAATTCCATCTCACAGTTGAAATAAAATGGCCAACTGTATCTGTAGGTGTGCTAGAGCACGCAGTGTAGGATCACTGGGCCCAGTGCACTCACATGTACAGGGAGGCATACACACACACACACACACACACCCCAAATCCTGCCCTGACAGAACATCAGACCAGCCCGAGTGGAAGCAGAGTCTCCAAAGGAACGTCCAAGAGCTCCCAAGGACTCGAGGTCATGAAGTCAAGGAGAGACTGAGGGACGGATCTGGGGTGAGGGTCACGAGCGGCACCTGACAGGGAACGCTATGCATCTGAACTGGACCCTTCACCAGAAAAGACGCTGTTGTTACTGGGATTGAGCCCAGAGGTGTTCTATCTCCACGCTACACCCCCAGCCTAATTTTATCTCTTATTAGGAGACAGAATCTAGCCGGGCGTTGTGGCGCACGCTTGTAATCCCCGCGCTTGGGAGGTGGAGACAGGAGGATCGTACTGGTTCGAAGCCAGTCTCGCTGGCTTAAGAGACCCTGTTTCCAAATAAAAAATATAAAATAGGTCTGGGAGTGTAGCCCATGGGAGTGTATCCCGGAGGTAGAAGGGCTTCCAGGAACCCCAGTACCACCAAAAAAAATAAAAAATAAAAAAAATAAAGGAGACAGAATCTAACTAGGTTGTGAGAGCCTCACTAAGTTGCTGAGGCTGGCTTTGGACCTGTGATCTTCCTGTCTCTGCCTCCAGAGTGCTAGGAATGCAGGGATAACTGGCAGATGTGAATGGATCCTGAAGACTAGACACCAGTAAAATATCAGTGGGAACTTTCTGGTTTGGATGGCCATTCTGGGGTTCTGTGAGAAAATGTCCATGTTTATAGGAAATACGCAACTGAGTTTGGGGTGACCAGGTGTCATTCAGTGACTTACTCTCAAAGTAGTTCCATAAGAAAAAGTTCTCGGTGATGTTCTTCTAGGCCGTCCGCAGGTGGAAATGCAGGGCATACCTTATTTCATGCTTGAAAATTAACTCGAAGTGGATCCAAAACCTAACTGTAAGAGCTAATGCTTTAAAGCTCTTTAGAAGAAAACAGAGGGAAAAACTTCATAACTTTGGAGCTGGCAATCATTTCTTGAATGCAACATTAAAAGTACAGGCAACAAAAGAAAAAATAGACAAATTGGACTTCATCAAAATTCAAATTTTCTGTCAGCCAGGAAATAGTAGCTTTAATCCCAGCTACTTGGGAAACTGAGGCAGGAAGACTGTGTGAGCCCAGGAATCTGGGGCAAGCCTGAGAAATCGTATGACTCTGTCTCTTTTTAAAAAATTGTTCATCAAAAGACATTATCAAGAGAGTTAAGAGGCAACCCACAGAATGGGAAAAAAACACTGTAAATCATATATCTAATAAGAAATTGATACACGGAATATAAAAAGAATTCCAAAACTCAACCACAAAAATCCCCAGACAATCCAATTAAAAAGTGGGAGAACACTCTCCAAACAAGTGAGAAATAAGCCCAAGAAGAGATGCTCCCATGGCCGACGGCAGGGAGCGCAAGCTGGAGCCACCGTGGGTTACTACTTCACTCCCATATGACGCCAACAAAGAAAAGGAGAAAGTCACCAACGCCAGTGAGGACGCGCAGAAACCAGAAGCCTGCGCTTGCTGGTGGAGGCGAAATGGTGCAGACACTGGAAGACCGCACGGCAGCTCGCGGAACACTTAAACAGAGGAGTGCCACGTGATCCGGCAACTCTGTGTCCAGGCACATCCCCAAAAGAACTGGAAGGAGGTCTTGAAGGGATAGCGGTTCGTCAGTGTTCTCAGAAGCACTATTCAGGATAGTTAAAAAGTAGAAACAAGCCAAACGCCCACACATGGATGACTAGAGAGAATGTGGCATGTGCACACACACACACACACACACACACACACACACACACCCCAGTGGAGTATTATTCAGCCATAAAAGGACATTGACACATGCTATGAACATGGTTGACATGGATAACTTTAATGACATTATGCTAAATGAAAAAGCCCATCACAAAAGCAGTTTCTATATGATTTCAATCATATGATATTTGTTTTTTCTTTTTTGGTGGTACTGGAGTGGAACCTAGGAGCCTTCTACCTCCAGGCTACACTCCCAGACCTATTTTATATTTTATTTGGAAACAGGGTCTCACTAAGTTGCTGAGAGCCTCACTAAGTAGCTGAGGCTGGCTTTGAACCTGCACGATCCTCCTGTCTCAGCCTCCCAAGCGCGGGGATTACAAGCGTGCGCCACCACGCCCGGCTAATTTCATTCATGTATTTACAGTAGCCAAACTCAAAGAGAAGTAGTGAGCCAGACGTGTTGGCGAACGCTTGTAATCTCAGTACTTGGGAGACTGAGACAGGAGGATTGCAGGTTCACGGTCAGCCTCGGCTACTTAGTGAGACCCTGTTTCAAAATATAAAATAAAAAGGGCTGGGGGTGTAGCCTAGAGGTAGAATGCCCCTGGGTTCCATCCCCAGCGCAAGAAGGAGAGGAGGGGGTGTTTCATCCCTCTCTAACGATGGGCACAGCTTCCGTCCTGGAATGTGAAGAGTTCTGTGGGTGGATACTGGTAAAAATGGTTGCACAACAAAATGAATACACTAAGGACACTGAATTGCCGGCTTAAAAAGGGTTAAAATGGTAATTTTTAAATAATATGTTACCACAATATTTAAAAAAAGAACCCTATGTCCAGCCTCTCTGAGATGCATGAACTTTCCATGACTGTGTGTAAATGTGGGTAAATTTTGCATTTGTATCAAGTCTGGAAGAAAACGGATAGCCCTCCTCAACGCTGAGAGTGACATGTTACAGTCAAAAGTATTTTTAGTGCATCTTAAACTTCTAAGCTTTTTAAAGAATGCCAATTTTATGTGTTATGTATAACAAAAAATTGATATAAAATGTTCTTTTGTGGGCTCATGAGAAAAATAAAAGCCAGGAAAAGAACTGCTTCTATAAAAATACTTTTCTACCCAGGAACACTATAAAAGCTTGCCATTAAAAGTAACGTTTCCAAATTGGTACTTTCCAGCTAATACATGCATGCTTGCTTGAAATTTTAAAAATAATGATACAATAATAAGAGATCCTTTCCAGGAGGAAAAGAAGAGGGCCAAGGGAGAACATGGAATCGGGAGGAGGGAGGGGAGAGCCCACAAAGCTCGAGGTCTGGATTTTGACATGAAATGCCACAGAAATCGCGCTGGTCCCCCGAAGGTTTGTGAAGTTTCCTGACCTGACAGTGACACCCACAGCTAATGATCGCTGCCCTCCCTGAATGGGGCCGCCGGGGACGACGTGGGGATCGCGCTCCTGACTGTGAAGCCGGACTGGGAAACCAAGAGAGGCCACAAACTTCAGTCTTTCCATTCTGGAGAAATTGAGGGTCCCGGGCTTGGCTTTCATGAGCAGATATAGAAGAAATTGACTGCATATTTTATGGAAAGTAGTCAAAGGGAGATATTTCATGTGAAGAATCTTCACAGCAATGCTGTGCTAACATTTCATATTGATAAAAAAAAAAAAGAAGAAAGAAAGAAACAAACAAAGGTGGTGGAGCGGGTACAAAGGAGTGGCGGGCACACAGCAGCCCTGAACGCCCCATTGTATCTGCAGCCACAGCCCCGCCGCCCTCCTCACAATCACGTCCCCGTGTGACTCCCAAGGTCAGGGGACACCAGGGAACACTCTTTTCCAAAAATAAATAATTTTTTTCTCTAACAAACTCCCAAGATTTAAATGCCCCTGACAATATGAACTGAAATGGCACACCATTGATAAGAAGGTAAGGTGAAGGTCAACTGATAACTGATCATCAGCAGCCCCCCAGGCTGCAGCCATATCTGCCCGGGAAAGCCTCCCCTGTAGTCTCCGGTGCACTGGGGGATGACTGTCAACGTGGGGACAAATGACAAGGCTGACAGCGATCCCCAGCTCTCCCAGGAGGAGGCCCTGCCCCTCGCTCCAGTCATACAGCCACGCCTGGAGCAGCCTTCCAGCACAGACAAGGCCTCGCTGCTGGTGGCCTGGATGGGTGAGGGAGGTCGAAGCCACCACCCTCCACACCCAGCCCACTCCTACGAGTGTGTGCTGGGTTCATGACTCACAGGAACGCAGACTTTCAAACTGGATGGAGCAGAAGTGAGGTGATTTTGTGCGTGACAAGGGGTCGTCCTGGCCCTGGTGAGAGTCCTGCTGGGCAGCAGCCTAGGTCCAGAAACCGGTCTCACCAGCACACTCACCACGACGCCCGGACACAGACTACACAACAGCAACAGCAAAAACTATAATGAGAGGTGACTAGTAGGTTCCCAGGGTGTGTGGTGTGTGTGTGATGCTGGGAATTGAACCCATGGGCATTCTACCTCTAAGCCACACCTTCAGCCCTATTTCATTTTTTATATACAAACAGGGTCTACGTTGCTGAGAACTTAGCTAAGTTGCTGAGGCTGGCTTTGAACCTGAGATCCTCCTATCTTAACCTACCAACGCTGGGACTACAGGTCCTACTATTGGGATTGCACCACACCTGGCCCCACTCTGTGTTCTAGTAACCTGTAGTATACACAAAGCAAAGCTTAGTCAACTTCTGTGTGTGGGTGGGTGGGGTACTGAGGCCTGAGCCCAGGGCCCCGGACATGCTAGGCCAAGCGCTCCATCACTGAGCTGTATCCCCGACTGCTTTAGTTTTTGTCACTCCCACCAACACACCTGGCACTAACACTTGGCAGAAGGGGCTTACCTGGCTCACGATTCAGGGGTTCAGCCAGCATGGCGGCAGGGCGTGGCGGAGGAGAGCCGCTGGGGCACCCTGCGGTGGAGGGACCAGGGACAGATGCGGTGCGCAGGAGAGTTGCCTCCCCAGCACACCCTGCGCCTCCAGCTCACCAAGCCATCAACGCATCAGTGGGCCCGCCCAGGTGGGAGGCCTGGTCCAGTGACTTCACCTCTGGCCATTCCTCGCACAGCGCCCGCACGCTGCACACCCGACCACAGCACCAACTTTTATTTGAAAAGTGAGTGTGACAAAACGAGTTGGAGACTGGAGTGAACGCCGGGATGCAGGGGCAGGTGCGACCTGCCTGTGAGCATGCGCCTGGCGAGCCGGGTCCGGACCCACGAGACCTCCCGGTGCGGGTCGTGAGGGCCCTGGAGAGGAAGCCACTGGAACCGGGAGACTAGACCTCAGGCTCAGCCTGTAAAAGGACTGACGAAGCCGGGCATGGTGGCGCACGCTTGTCATCCCCGCGCTTGGGAGGCAGAGACAGGAGGATCGCGCTGGTTCGAAGCCAGCCGCGCACACTGGCTTAGGAGACCCTGTTTCCAAATAAAAATGTAAAAATAGGTCTGGGAGTGTAGCCCGGAGGTAGAAGGGCTTCCAGGCAACCCCAGTACCACCAAAAAAAAAAAAAAAAAAAAAAAAAGGACTGACGAAGGGAACACGTGCATTCAGCAAACGTTCTACAGGAAGGTGACCTGACTGGCCCAGTGACCCTTCCACGCGCGGCGGTGGAGAGTTTCGGAGCCTGCAGGGGGCGCCCCGCGAGGCCTGGGCCCTGGGCCGCGCTGCAGGCCACCTCACCGACTGCAGAGACCCGCCCTGCCACCAGAAGCGTACCCGCCTGCCCATCTCCTGCAGACATCCAGGAGCCATAAACGCCCCCAGCTGCCCCCTCCAAAATCCAGGCAGGCGGGCAGATGCTTGCGGGAAAGACCAGCACAAAGAGAAAATCACAGGAAAAGCGGCGGTAAGACTAAGACACGTAAAACCAGAAACTTCATAAAGTCAAAGGTGCTGTTCCTCAGGCCAGCTCATCCCAGTGAGCCATCAAGATGTGTATTTGGTTTTGGGGTTTGTTTGTTTGTTTGTTTGTTTTTGCAGCACTGGGGGTGGAACCCAGGGGCATTCTGCCTCTAAGATACATCCCCAGCCCTATTTTCTATTCTTTATTTTTATTTGTTTGTTTGTTTATTTTTGCGGGCCTGAGGATAGAACCCAGGGTCATTCGACCTCCAAGCTACACCCCCTGCCCTATTTTTTTATTATTATTATTTTTTATTTTGAAACCAGGTCTCACTGAGTTGCAGAAGACCTCACTAAGTAGCTGAGGCTGTCCCTGAACCACAATCCTTTGGTCTCAGTCTCCTAAATGCTGTGATTACAAGCATGTACCACCACGCCCGGCTTCTATTCTTTATTTTGAAACAGGGTCTCACTGAGTTGTGGAGGGCCTCACTAAGTAGCTAGGCTGCTGTGAACCTTCGATCCTCCTGTCTCAGCCTCCCAAGTACTGGGATTACAAGCGTGCACCACCACACCCAGCTTCAAGATTGTATTTGGAGTTCATTTTTCCAGCTACTCCCAGCATTTCCACTTAGTTAGGCTTTCGATCTCTTTATGTTCTACATAAATGAGAACATAAATTATTATTGACAATACTATGAGCCAGTGGACCCTGGGCCCCAGGGAGGAGCCCTTAATTACCAAACGCACCTTTCCCACAAAGGAGAAACCCCCATCTGCTCACACACATGCAACCCCATCCACATGAGGCCCAAGAGAACAGCCCTCTGGGGGAAGGTCATCACAACTGTAGTGAGAGCAGAATACGTGTCTGCCATAAGCGTGGGAGCCAGGTGTCGAATGAACTGGCTTCAGAATGGCGTACCAACCGAGAACCGGGTCTCCAGCCAAAATGGTGCACACCCGCAGAAAGGCAGCGGGGGCAGCAGCGGCTGACCTGTGGTCCCCCTGCTGCCTTCGCGCCCCGTTCCCCTTGGAAGAGGCCCTTCAGAGCAAGGAACGTAAGGCTCCTCTTCCACCTTCAATCACAGCACCGCACGGGACCCAGAAGGCAGCCGATGGACGCCTTGGACACGCACCCGGTACAGGCCGCTGTGGTCAGTTCTGGAAGCAGACAGCGATCTGGCCAAGGCAGGCCGCCACGGCTGTCCAGCAGCAGCAGTATCGCCCACTGGAAAAGCATCTGCCCATCAGAAGTACAAGACTGAAAGCAGCTGAGAATCCTCTTCCTCTCCTCACCCTGAAGGTCAGCTAAAACCGCCAGACACCTGGGAGCCCCGCCCAGCTCAGCAGCAACAGCAACGGCCTCGCCTTCGTAGGGCGAGGGCTGCCCCCAGACGCACAGCCTGCAGCCTGCAGCCTTCCCAGGGCCCAGGCACACGTTCCAGGGCACAGGAAGGGGACATGGGAGCGGTGAGGACGGATAAGAGCACAGGAGTGAGAGGGTCAGAATGGACGGCACGAGGTCTCGAGAACAACCATCAGGGCCCGCGACAGTGGCTGGGGGTGCTCTGGGGCAGAGAGGACCAGAGACTCTTCTCTGAAGAGGAGACATGGGAACTGAGAATGAGCCCCGACCTGGGGAAGATGTGCTCGGCCTCTTAGAATGGAGAGGAAGCAAGAGCTGGTGCAGTGTAGGGCCAGAAAGAAGAATGCTTCAGAAGGTGGGGTGCCTGAGGCTGTGCCAGCGACAGGAAGGAAATGCAGTCCTCACCTAATGCATCTGGGCGGCTCCAGACTGGCTTGAAGAGGAGCCTGAGGGACGGCCTGTGACGTCCTGAGGCTGGCACACCCTAACTAAACCTCCTCCCCTAGGGTGACCTTTCAGGGTTATACTGCCTTAGATCCATCCCAAGAGCAAGGACGGGTGGCAGCACTTTTTATCACAGTGCCCCATCTGGAACCAGAAAGACACGATACATGTGTGCACACATATACACATGCACTCGCACACGCAAATGCATACAAATGCATATGTATATGCACACACGCATGCACACACAAATCTATACATTGCTTATTTGTGCAGAGGGTTTAAAGAGACTATACTTAAAAACATCTGGCCAAGAGAATCATTTTTCTGCAATGCAGAAACTTGCCAAATGAACCATTTTTCTGCAATGTAATTGTAGCCATTTGGAATATAATGGGGAAATAAAACATTTAAAATTAAAAGCTTGGTTGATAGGAACACATGTTTATCTATCAGTAAAATGAATTTGGCTGTGCTCTTCCTATCAACACAAAAGCAAGCCAAGTAGCTCTCTGATCTAAGACAAAGCCTCTATTTGGAAGGGAAAGGCAGAAAGAGACCACAGGCAGGGGCCAGCGCCAGGCAGTCACCAAGCCTGCAGAGCCTGCTCGCTGCCGCCTAGTGGAGCCCCGGGGCAACCTGGGCAGGAGCCCAGGCAAAGGCCAGGTTGGGAAGCACACACCCCAATGAGATTGGACAACTCGTGTATCAGAACAGAAAGCTCCTGTACGACTCAGAAATAGATAAAAGCATTTTAACCTAATACGTCAATACAGCTGTTAGAAGCATAATTGTGGGCTTCTTTTTTTATTATATATAGTTCAGGTGCACAAGATGACATTTTATATACACTAATAAGGTAACAAACTCCAGTCAAGCAAATAATGTGTTCATTATCTCACAAAGCGACCTCTTTATGTATATGAAAATACCTGAGGTCTACTCTTTGCAAGTTTCCCGTATATAATACATTAACTACAGTCCTCATGTTCTACATTATATTTCCAAATTTACTCTCCAAGATAACTGCATTCTTGTGCCTTTAACCTAAACAAGAAAAAAGAGGGAAATTATTGAAAAAAAGTGAAGATCCCAGAAGTATAATGTACTATTCTACCATTTCCCAAAAAAAAAAAAATATTTAGAATGAGAAAAAAAGTTCGACTAGAGTTTTTCTAAAGCGAGGTACAGTGGTGCACACCTGTAATCCCAGCTATTCTGGAGGCTGAGGCAGGAGAATCGCAGGTTCAGGGCCAGCCTGAGAAACTTAGCAGGACCTGTCTCAAAAATTAAAATAAAAAGGGCTGGGGATGTAGCCAGTGGTACAGCATCCCCCAGATCCTATCCCCAACACCACCACCAAAAATAAATAAAAAATATAAAAAGAATGATGATCAAATGAAGACAGGGGTGCCGCCAGAGGCGAGAGGAAAGCCTGGAGAGGAAGGCATCCTGGACAACGAGCTCCAGCATATCCAGAGGTGGCAGGCACAGCTCCAGAAGGGACAGCGACCCAGTGAGGAAGCCAGGAGAGACTTGAAAGAAAGCAACCGGGCACCACGGGACCCCGGAGGGGGGGCTTGCAGATGGCGTACTGGGAAGGAGAACTGCAAAACCTGAGTGTGATAAAACGCTGGCAGAGACTTCTGGGAAGATGGCGACTGAGAAAAGCAGCATTTACGAGCCCTGCTAACACTCGATCTCTATTGCCACAAAATCAGCGCTTTTCAGAACCAGAAAACACTATCAGCAGAGAAATAAAAAATGTAAACACAAGGGACAGAGAAAAACAAGACTAGAAGAACTAGAGACCAGAAAAGAAACCAGTCCACATTGTGGCAGCGGAGCCGCACCGGCGCCATCTTGCCTCACAGCACCAGGCTCCAGAGAAGAAAGGTAAACAAGGAGCTGAAGTGAGCAGCTGCGGATCATTCGGGTGTAATTCAGCAGTTCTTTCAGCGCAAAGAACATCTAAAACTCCCAGTGGCCAAGCTCATCATGCCTTCCAGGGAATGCGAATGGAGCTCAAAACTAGAAAAGAAATATGCCGGCCTCATGGACGAGGGCGTGGCAGCGGCGCCATATTGCCAGAAGCAGTGGCAAATTCACCACGCCTGCAACAGCTCTAGTTCAGTGTGTACAATAACCGTAAGTGAAATTGTGGCCCCTAAAGGAGAAATCCCAGCACTGTACCCCCAGGAATTTGCGCAGCTTTGATAATCTCCCTGGGTCTGAGATTTTGCAGTCCAACCCAGTGAAGGAGTAGCAGTGGCAGAGATACCATACCCTAGTCGCAGCTCCCCATGAGAAAACACCCAGCCCAGCACCCCCACGGTCTCGCGCAGCCACGATTAAGTCCCTGGGTCTGATACTTTGCGATACAACCCAGTAAAGGAGTAGTGGCAGCTGAGATTACCAAAACCTTGAGATCCAGAGCACCCTAAGTGAAGTTGTGGTGACCCGGGAAAAAACCCAGAGAAGGCACAAACTTCTGAAATCATGGAAAAGAGGAACAACAATAGAGCAATGAACACCCACAACCCCATAATAGCAGAACCTGATAACACAGAAATTCAGAGATCTCCAGAAGATCAAATCAGGAATATAACTTTAGAAATTATACAGGACCTTTGAAACAAATTTAGAGAGAGTCTAAAAGAAATAAAGGATGAATAATTGAAGTAAAGGCATCAATTCAAACTATAAAGAATTGATTAGACCACATGGAGAATAGAATCTCACTGGTAGAACATGATCACTCCAAAAACAAACACATAATTTATAACTTAGAAAAAAAATCAGACAGCAGGAATCTGACATTGAAGAAATATGGGCCCATTTTAAGAGAGTTAACCTAAGAATAATTAGAATAGAGGAGGGAAAAGAAGGTGAAACCAAAGGGATCAATAATCTCTTCAAAGAAATAATAGCAGAAAATTTTCCAAAAATAGAGCAAGAGGTCGATACACAGGTCCAGGAAACTTATAGAACTCCCTTTAGACAGGATCAGAGAAAATGTTCCCCACACCACATAATTGTCAAAATGACCAATGTAGAAGCCAAGCAGAGAATCTTAAAGGCAACAAAAACAAAGGGCCAAGTGACATTCAGAGGCAAACCAATTAGAATCACTCCAGACTTCCCAAACCAAGTCATGAGAGCCAGAAGGGCTTGGAGTAACATATTCCAAACTCTGAAAGAAAACAACTTCCAGCCAAAAATTTCCTACCCAGCACAACTATCTATCAAATTAGATGGGGAAATAAGAAGCTTCCATGACAAACAGAAACTGAAGGAATTTATGTCTTCAAAACCAGCGCTAGAGAAAATACTCAAAGAGATTAACTACAAAGAAGAAATAGGTAACACACACCAGAACCAGAGAAACAAGATTTTCCATCCAACAGACAACTAAGCAAAGAAGAATAAACAGTATTTCAAACAGAAATAAAATCTTAACATGTTAGGAATTAAAAGTTATCTCTCACGCCGGGCGTGGTGGCGTACGCTTGTAATCCCCGCGCTTGGGAAGCAGAGACAGGAGAACTGCGCTGGTTCAGAGCTAGCCTCGCTGGCTTAAGAGACCCTGTTTCCACCTAAAAAAGTTAAAAAATAGGTCTGGGAGTGTAGCCCGTGGGAGTGTAGCCCGGAGGTAGAAGGGCTTCCAGGAACCCCAGTGCCCCCCCAAAAAAAAGTTATCTCTCAATAATCGCATTGAATGTAAATGGCCTCAACTCCCCAATAAAAAGACATAAAGTGGCAAAATGGATTAAAAACCAGAATCCATCTTGTGTAGCTCACAAGAAACACACTTTACAAGTAAAGATAGTAACAAACTCAAAGTAAAGGGCTAGAGTAAGGTAATTCATGTTAAGTAACCATCCTAACAAATGTGAGTAGTATTTCACTATAGTTTTTATTTGTATTTCCTTAATGATTAGTTATATTATGATAATGAGGAGTGATATTCATGTGTTTATTGGTCATATAAAAATCTCTGGAGATTCATTATCTATTTTAGTCTTTTACCTATTTCTAAATTGTATTGTTTGTTTTTATTGTTGCTAATTTCTAGGATTTATATTCTGAATATTAATATACCTTCAGATATAGCATTTGGAAATATTTTATCCCATTCTATCAGTAACTTTTAATTCTGTTTACATTGTCTTTGCATGTACAATTTTTTTTATTTTTTATGAAGTTTGTTTATTCTTTTGTTGCCTATGCCTTTGGAATCATATCCAAGAAATGACTGCCAATTTCAATGTTGTAAAGTTTTATGACCCAGGTTTCTTCTAAAAGTTTGTAGTCTTAAGATTTACATTTAGGTCTTTAATCTTTTTTATTTTTTATTTTTTTATTTATTTATTTATTTTTTTTTTTGGTGGTACTGGGGTTCCTGGAAGCCCATCTATCTTTGGGCTACACTCCCAGACCTATTTTATTTTTGGAAATAGGGTCTCCTAAGCCAGTGTGGCTGGCTTCGAACCTGCGCGATCCTCCTGTCTCTGCCTCCCAAGCACGGGGATTACAAGCATGCGCCACCACGCCCGGCCATCTATTTTGAGTTAATATTTGTATATGGTGTTAGGTAAGGGTCCAATTTTATTTTTTCATGTATTATTTTTCAACAATATTTAGTGAAAATATTATTATTTCCTTCACCAAGTGTTCTTGGAAACCTTATCAAAAATAACTTGACCATATATGGAAGAATTTATTTCTAGGCTTTTTATTTTACTCCACTGGTTTATATATCTGCCTTTATAGCAGTAATACACTGTTTCGATTAGTGTAGCTTCATAAGGTTTGAAATCAGAAAATGTACATCTTCTAGCTGTGTTCTTTTTTGAAATTGTTTGGGGTATTTTTTGTGTGTGTGGGTCTGGGGTCCCCAGGGGCATTTGGCCTCCGAGATACACCCCCTGTCCTGTTTTGTTTTTTGTTTTGGTATTTTTTTTAAACAGGGTCTCACTAAGTTGTGGAGGGCCTATGTAGCTGAGGCTGTCCGTGAACCACGATCCTCCAGTCTCAGCCTCCCAGATGCTGGGATTATAGGCATGTGCCACATGCCTGGCTTGTTTTGGGTATTTAGAGTTCATATTTCATGTTAGGATAGATTTTTTCTGAAAGAAAAATGTATGATAGTTTCACCTTAAAAAAAAGAAAAAAAGTATCCTCTGGTAAGAAAGAAAACAAGAAAGAAATATTGAAATGTTATCTCTAAGGGATCAACATTTTGATATCAGACAAATGAATCTGTTATGTGAGATTATCATTGTTAATTTTGGATAAATTGCTACAACATAAATAATTAATTAATTTTAAAAAACACTGGTGGAATTTGTGCTTTCCAAGTGTGCATACTGTATACTTTGGGGGATATGCTTGGTAAGCCCACATGTGATTTTTCTGGAGGTTGATAACTTTACTTACAGTAGATTGGTGCAGGCCTGTAATCAGACTTGTAAAAAGTACTTGTACTTTCTTTTTTTTTTTTTTCTTTTTTTTTTTTTTTGGTGATACTGGGGTTCCTGGAAGCCTTTCTACCTCTGGGCTACACTCCCAGACCTATTTTATACTTTTTTATTTTTGGAAACAGGGTCTCTTAAGCCAGCGTGGCTGGCTTCGAACTTGCGCAATCCTCCTGTCTCCGCCTCCCAAACGCAGGGATTACAAGCATGCACCACCACGCCCGGCTTGTACTTTCTTTAAAGGATGCTGTACCACTAGGCTACATCCTGGCAGTTTCATGCATACTTCAAAAGTATTTTCCTGTACAAAAACAAATTATATAGGTTTTCTGTGCCATCTTAATTCTGCTTGTATTCTGTGATGTTAACACATTTTGTCTAATAGTATCATATAGCTATATTGAATCGCGTAGTATTAAATATTAGGTGTGATGTGATTTAATAGTGCTAATCAATTTAAACCCATTTTAGTCACTTGTTTTTTCCCCAAAATACTACCAAATGCTTACGTTCAGTGTAATGTCTTTGCCTTTTCAGTTACAGAAAGCGGTGTTCAGTTGTGGAATGTATTGTACCTTTTAACACCTAGTGTGTACATCTCATGTAACAGAAAGGGCAATAATAAAATAAATAGCAATCCTAAAGAAAGAATATGGCAGAGGAAAAAAGGCCAGTGGAGACTGTGGGTGCCGCTCGGCGGGAGAGCACTTGCCTGACAGGTGCAAGGCCCAGGCTCCACCCACAGACTGCAAAAATAAATAAATAAATAACCCAATGGGTATAAGATGGATAAGAGAAAGAAACAGACTTGTCTGAGTGGCCTGATGGCATTTGCACATCTGCTGAGAAGGCAGAAGGAGAGGCCCAGGCCTCCACAGCCAGGCATGCCCACAGGCCTCGCTCAAGGCCCAGCTACGCCCACGTGACCACGCCCTCGGGTCACACCCACAGGCCCACAGGGCACAAGCAAGGCCTGGCCCCGCCCACGGGCCACGCCCACAGGCACGACCCTTGAATGTTATTTTCTTCTTGAAATTCTTTTGTTTCAAACACACTGTCTTATTTCTCAGTGATGTCGCATAATTTAGAATCCCTAATTAAAGGATCTCTGGGTTCCCGGAGTAGTAGGTATGAAGGATGAGAAGTGGAGGTTCCAGCCCGGCATGGTGTGCAGGCCTGGAATCAAAGTACTTGGGAGGCTGAGGCAGGAGCATCAAAGGTCCAAGGGCAGCCTACATACGCAACTTGAGAGACACTGTTTCAAAATTTAAAATGGGAGGGCTCTGGAGGTAGCTCAGAAGTAGAGCTACCTAGAGGTGGGCACTTGAGGATTCACGTGGTACAAAGAAAACCATCCTGAAGTCCCTGATAATTTGGGGGGGAGGTATTGGGGATGGAACCCAGGGGCATTCTACCTCCAAGCTACACCCCCAGCCCTATTTTTTATCTTTATTTGGAAACAGGGTCTCACTGAATTGCAGGAGGCTTCACCAAGCAGCTGAGGCTGTCCATGAACCCGGATTCCCTTGTCTCAGCCTCCCAAGTACTGGGATTACAAGTGTGCACCACCACACCTGGCTCTGTGCACCACCACACCTGGCTCTGAAGCTCCTAATAATCTTTGAACACAGGGCCGCTCGTAATTTTGCACTGAACCTCACAAATTATGCAGCAGGTTCTGGGGCAGGGGAGAGGCTGGCCTCAGCCCAGGGAAGCCGGACAAGGGGCTGGAGAGCCGGAATTGCCGTCCACTGGCCTCTTCCTCTGCAAAGCAGAAAGAGAACGACCTGCTGTGACCAGTAAGAGGACAGACAGAGGGGAATGGTCAGAACTCCGTGTGGGGTGGGGAGTCCGGTAGACTCCTCCTTATCCAGGTAATAAAGTGACCATCACCTGTAATAACACAAACGGACACCCCATACCTCCTGATACAGGAGCTTACTTTTGGACTGATAGTCCTATCAAAATGTACAACCTCAAAGAGTCACAGGAAACCCACATGTAGAAACAGTCCAGAAAGCAGCAGCCCAGCACTCTTGAAAAACGCCCAGGGGGTAAATCAAGGCAAGGCCAAGCAGCAGTCACAGAGTCACAGACTGCGAAGGTGCAGGGGTGAGGACGGGCAAGTGCCAAGCGGAGCCACGCCCTGTCCAGGGGCGGAGGCGGACATTTGAGGAAACCGAGTGAAATTCAAATGAGGCTGTGATCTAGCTGACAGTTATTGTCTCAAAGCTGATTTTGAAGTTGATCACTGTAGACAATGAAACAGAAGGAAAGCTGGGGAAGGGTAAGCGAGGGCTGGTTGTTTTTTCAGTTTTCTTTTAAGTCTCAACTCTTTCCAAATAAAAAGCTTACATTTCCATGTGGATTTTTGATGTGTGATTTTTTAAATGTCATTAGCAATACCAAGACCCTCAGTCACCATCTTTGAAGTCCAGCACTTTTGCATCAGACGGGTTCCTACTTCTATACTGATTTAAAGAGTCAGTAACAGAAAAGAAGGTCCTGCTCCCTTAAGAGATGGCTTTGTGCCGGTCCCAGAGCCTCAGGCTCCTGTCAAGCTCCCCACACCAGCCGCACCATCCATTTCACAGCATCCCAGCCAGAGAAAGGAGCCAGCAAGGAAGGGCAGCAGCCACGTCCTGCTCCTCCACCTGCCAGGCCTCGTGTCTCTAGCAAGTGGGTGCATTAACTAAAGCCTTTAGAAGGGTGCTCAGCACAATGAGAGCTCATGGGTTGCAAGGACTATCGCACATTTCCTTTCTCTATTTCAATTACATTTTGGTTTCTGAAATCCAAGTCAGATACTGCTTTAGAAAAATGAAAGTTTACAAAGAACCCTGGATGGCACATCTACCCACTCCAGGGAACCATGTTGAATGGGCAAACCCACCAGGGATGCTCCTCTGCTGCCACCCAGTGGCCAGTGGGAGAAACGGCACCTGGCCCAGGGACAAGGCCAGCAAAGACCCAGGCTCCCGGAGGGACGCTTCTCTCCCTGTTGTCCCAGCCTGCCCATGCTCGGGAGGTACACAGCAAGCAAGCATTCTTGGGAAGAGAGGTATAGAGATGAAGGACCCCCTCCATCGAAGCCAAGACACGGCTTAGGCCCGACTTCAGGCTTACCTGCTTCAGGTCGGAGGTGGCAGCGCCAGGGGCCGGGGATTCCAGTTCTATGGTCACAGGCCCATCGTTCTGAATGTGGACCTGCATGTAGGCACCAAACTTGCCATCTGGAAGGACAGTGCAAGCAAACAGTCAGGAGCGCTGGAGAGCCGGGAGGCCCTCCACGAGGCACGCAACACTCACCCCGGCGGCCCTCCATGAGGCACGTAAGACTCACTGAAGTCAGAAGCCCGGGCAGGGGCCAACGAGTTGACACAGGGCAAGACGGCCTGCCCCACGAAGAGCGAGCGGGGTGCAGATGCCACTGTGCACCCAAGAGACTGCGAGGACGTACTGGTGACAGCAGGGTGGGAAAGGGCACGGTACAGGATGCGAGGGGACGGGGCGAGCCGTGACCCCTCCCCTCTCAGGCCTGGCGTCCCTCGACACCAGCCCCAAACCTGAGCGGCCCCTGTTCCCACCACCACGACCCCACGACCCCACTCTGATCCTCCCCCACCCAGTCCCTTCCGTCTGGTGATTCTTAATCTGAGGGACTTAGCAAAACAGGCAGAGCACCTGTTGGTTTCCTCCAGCCCACAGCAAGTCGCACTGTGAAGCACCCAAGAAGCACCCAAGCTTGCCATTTTTACAGACAACTTCATCCTAGTTCCCTCAGGGGAGCCAGACGTGCCCAAAGAGTGGTGACTCCCCGTGACCTCCCCTCAGATTAAGGTGGCCATTCACATCAATAGAGCTTTTGTTTTACCCACCTTGGACCAGCTAAAGAGACATCAGCTGGGAAGGAAATCGTGTGTTTAATTGCATGCTAAAATTATGGCTACAATTAGTAGCAAATTTCAGCCTCTGCACTCCTCTCGGAGGCCGAAGGCAGACTCAGGAGGAAAGAAATTATTTCCGACCTTGAATTTCTGTTGCCAGGATATACAGCAATGCCTCATGGTGTTTATCATTCCAAGTAGCAAGAAATTTATTTTCTTTTCCTGTTTTTCTTCAGCTAAGAACCAAACTATTATCTGAATTTCCATTTGTACACACAATAAATCCAAAGACCTGTTTTAAGAGGTCTTAAAACGGTAACATTTTTTCCAGTCTAGATCAAAGGGTGAAGTCCCCAAGAAAAATTATACTGGCCAGGGAAAATAAATAGTTTTTAAAATAAAAGACAGAAACTTCTACAAGACCGCGTCTGGGCTCCTTCAATATAACCAAGTTGTTTTTAAATGTAAGTCTCAGGATTCTGCGCAGAACTGTGGGTAATCACACGTCGAACGTGTTTGTGCCATGTGTTCCCGGCGGTAAAATGCCCAGCTGGGCCTGGGCGGTCATCACCTGGCCACTGGTGACAGCTGTCCCAGGCCCAGCTGGAAGCCACACACCTCATCGCAGGAGACCACCGACGTGCACAACAGCTGGTGTCCAAGCCCCTTCCCATGATGCCCGACGGGCTCCACCCCGGCCAACAAGGCCCTCACCGCCCCTCTATGGCCGGCTTGTTGCAGATGGCAGGACGGCCTCCTGGGACAGCTACCAGGCTCGTGGTGAGTCCTGGTCACTCTGATCGCCACGCCTGCCACTGTACATGGTGGTGTTCAGGCGTGGGCATCGGCCCCGTGGGAGCAAGCCCACATTCCCTGCTCTGCTGACCTCCCTGGGGACGGTGAGGGGACGCGGAGCCTCGGCCGGCCCATCTGAGCACACCCCGCCAGGCGGCACTGTTTCCACCACCTCTCTGTTCTCCTCTCCGTCTGCCCGGGGCCTGGGCAGGGAGCAGGTTACTACTAGCACTCCAATACTGGCATAAAATTGAGCAAAGCTGTGGTGCTGGAGGGGTGCACAGAATGAGCCAGGCCAGGCCAGGGCCACCCAGCCCTGTCCTCGAGTGCAGAGCTGCTTCTGTGGGGACAGGAGTGCTCCTTGGGGTCCTGCCCACGCCAGTGCACCGTGCTGGGGCAAAGACTCCTTCACAGCGTCAGACGTGGGCTCCTGGGGCCTAAGAGGCAGGGGCAAGGGCTCTAGAAAAGAGATTTCCTGAGGGCTTGGCTGGGAAGGTCATCTGCGGTCAGCAAATGGAGACATCACAGCACTGCAGTTGCTGGCCCCAGAGCTTCCCGGAGTGCAGGGAACAGAACTAGTTGGGCAGCGAGGTGCACTGCCCTCCCCGCTCTGGGCCCTGGGGTCTTGAGGGTTCTCTCCAGGCTCCGGGCGTCCCTCCTCGGCTTTCTCTGCTTGCCTCTGCAGAGGTTCGACCCACTGGAGGGAGACACCACCGCTGGGCAGCAGGATCTCAGGCCAGGGAGTCCATGACAAGAGGCTCAGAGGCAGGCCGAGCATGGTGGCGCACGCTTATAACCCCAGCATTCGGGAGGCGGAGACCGGAGGGTCTCAGTTAGCGGACAGCCTCAGCTACTTACTGAGCTAAGTGAGACCCTGTTTCAAAAAATAAAAAGACTAAATAATAGGACCAGGGGTGTAGCTCAGAGAGACAATGCCCCTGGGTTCCATCCCCAATACAGAAAAAAGAAAGAGGCTCCAAGGTCCACGGCCAAACTGCTTCATCAAGGGAGGTGAGGGCGCCCATCACTAAAGGCCACCCCAGCCCCAACCAAGGGAGGTGAGGGCACCTTCACTAAGGGCCCCCCCAGCCCCAACCAAGGGAGGTGAGGGCACCTTCACTAAGGGCCCCCCCAGCCCCAACCAAGGGAGGTGAGGGTACCTTCACTAAGGGCCCCCCCAGCCCCAACCAAGGGAGGTGAGGGCACCCATCACTAAGAGCCCCCCCAGCCCCAACCAAGGACAGGGGCAAGGGGCTCTGCGGGAAACACACATCTGGATGGTAAACACCACAGATCAAAATTCACCTCCATCTGTGAGGCTAAGTTCCAACTGAGCTTAAGTTCTGAGACCGCTCACGGTGACTGAGGAAGCCCTTCTTGTGTAACATGGAGATCCAGGCCAGGCTTTCTCTGACCCGGCGCTTCGCTCAGACGTCTCGGCTCTGCCTGGGATAACTTGGCTTGTCTTCTAAGGGAGGGGCAGAGGCCTCTGTGCATGGGTGCTGCAGTGTTTGAGGCCCCGAGGGACGCACAGCGACAGCCATGTGACACAATGACACGTGCCCAGTGGACACCCTTCCGCCAACCAGGGAACGAGGGCGGGGCTTCTAAGCCCATGGTCCTGGGACTTGAAGGTGACAGATCTGAATCTTGGCCTGTAATTTCTCGCTGGGACTACGGCGGTGGAAGGGGTCTACATTCAAATTCAGCGCCTGTCCACGCTGCTGGGGTGACGACGCGTCTGATGACGAGCTTCACAGGTGTCACTGCGCTGTATCAGGACCGGCGCTTATGTCCCGGCAGAGCCTCTGCCAGGCAGGGCTGGAGGCAGCACAGGAAACGAGGCCTCAGCTCCCGAGCACAGTGGCCTTGGAGGGGCTTCACAGGGCGCGCCCAGCCAGGCCAGGGTTTCTGGGGCCAAGGGACATCCCACGGGCGCGGCCTCGGACAGGGTCACAGGTAGACTGGAAGGACAAGCTGGTGGCCCGTCCCTGAGCGGGGAGCCCCCAGGAACCACCCTTCATCTGCTCCTGCCCCCCCAGTGGAAGGACCACAACCCTCAGGCACCACTCCTTCCCTTCCCACAACATACACACACACACACACACACACACACACACACACACACACACACAGAGTTTTCTTGTGATTGTTGCTAAGCACACAGTGATCCTTGAAAGGTTTCCCAGTTCAAGGTCTGTTACTGCTACCGCATGAACGTCTAAGGAAGCAGTCCTCCTGCTGCTGTGCTGGGCACGGCCTGAAGGGAGGCCCAGGAAGAGGTGGTCACAGCCTCTCAGAGGAGAGAGCGGGCAGCCTGGCCAGGGCGGCGCAGCAGAAGTGGTACCCTGCCCCTGGATTCTGTGTGCTCGTCAAAGGGAAGGCTGGGAGGACTTGCGGACGGACCAGATGCGGGAAGCCATCATGCCAAACTCCGAAGCTCGGGACCCTAAGTCCACTTATTAGAAAGGAAGACTGAAATGCTAAATGGAATAGAGAACCAGAAAAAGAAACCAAGTAAACCAACCGCACAGCAGAAAGACTGGCAGTGAAATCAAGACCAAAGCAGAACAATAAAATAAGAACTGCAAAAAATAACTAGATGTGATGAATTAAATGAAGAGCTTATTTCCTGAAAATACTAAACAGTCCAACTAAGAAATAAGGGGGAAATATGCCTGACCTCAGTAAGGAAAGGACGACAACTCCAGACACAGAGCTCTTCCTAAATCATTAAGGGTCTGCACGTCATCAACCAGGGAACGCAAAAACCCAGATGGGATTGAAACAACGGGCAAAGTCAGCTGCCTACACGGACCGGAGGGGTGCCGGGAAACTGACCAGAGACTGGCCAAGGACGCCCAGCCCACAGGGTGTCACTAACAAGTTCCATTACGTAAATAATTCTTAGGTCATTTAAATTGGCCCAGGCCACAGAAAAAGATTAAAAGCTTTCCAGTTTATTCTGCAGGGCTAGTATTACGCTAATACTAACACTGGGCATGAATATTTAAAAAGGCACAGACCAATTTCTCCCTCGAATACAAATGCAAAAATTCTACCTGAACACTTGGGAAATCTCTCAGAGACATATGCTGTGGCCAGTGAAGTTGAATCAATATGACGCATGATTAGGAAAGTCGCTCAGTAAGTTAGCAGAGGAAAAGACACTGGAAAAATCAACTTCTCTTCCTGCTTAAAAATGAAGCTCTAAGGCTGGGGATGTAGCTCAGTGGCAGAGCATTTGCCTAGCTATGTGAGGCCCTGGGTTCACACACACACACACACACACACACACTCTCTCTCTCTCTCTCTCTCTCTCTCTCTCTCTCTCTCTCTCTTATTTGGGGAGAATGGGAAGGACACCCCTTTAATTTTAAAATGACCACATAGGGACCTCTTTTTCCTGTATCAGGTGATTGAGTCACCCTGGACAATCCTCCTCACCCCCCAAGCAGCAAAAGATACATTTAAAAAGATGGGCCGGACGATGTCCTTAAACATATGGAAGTCAGCCACTAAGCCGAGCAAGGGAGGGAGGGACAGGGAGGGAATGGGGTGGGAATTGGGTAGGGGTTAAATCAGTGATGTGTACATGTATGTACACACAAGTTTTTTACCCCAATATGATGTATGAATATAATGCCCCAATAAAATTTTTTTAAAAATAAAAATAAAAACAAAAAGATGGGCTGGTTAAGCAAATATGTCAGAAGAATCGCCACAAACAGAGACTGGAGACTAAGATGAGCAGGTGAGCAGCAGGCAGGGCGACGGGTATCTGCACAGTCTCAGAGCATCTCCACACAGAGCACTTCTCAAGAGCAGGGGACCACGGCAGCTTGGCAGAGGAAACATGTCAATAGTGAGCCCCGTGCCATCAGGCACCTAACCCTGAGCACTGAGGGGCACCAGGTCACTCTCGGAGCCTTCCTGCCCACGGCGCATGACCTCAACCCCGTCACGAGAGACGTCGGCCAACGCACGCTGAGGGCTCTGGACTCTGAGAAATAAGTGACACTCCAGGGGCGTGGTCAGGAAAGACAAGGGAGAGGCCGAAGAATTCTGACAGGGGTTCTGGATCAAAGGGGGCCAGCGGGGAGGCCGGCAAGACTCCAATCAGGCCAGTAGTTTGGTTAACATTAAGTCGGCGATGTGATGGTTTGATAACTATACTATGTAAGATGGTACCAATGGACGTTGAAGTATTCCATTGTGTAACTAAGTTATCTCAAAATAATAAATTTTAAAATGGATAATTTAGGCCAGACGTGGTGGAGCACTTGGGAGTTTGAGACAAGAGAACCATAGGTTTGAGGCCAGTCTCAACAACTGAGAGAGAGACCGTTTCAAAATAAAACAGTTAAGAGGTAGAATGCCCCTGATTCGACCTGGAGGAGGGGGGGGGGGATGAGGAAAGAAAGAAAGAAAGAGAAAAAAAATAACTTTTTAAAAATTATTTCCACCCGCATTTTAGTTGGTCTGGTTTAGAGGTTTCCTTGCCTAAGGCACCAGAGGCCGGCGTTGCCACCAACTGACATGGTTTGAGTCAGGAAGTAGAGGATGAGCTCAGCGTTGGCTACATTGTGCTCGAGAGGCCTCTTAGATGCCCAAGTAAGAATATGTAAGGAGGAAGCTGGACAGAGGGTCTGAGCCTGGGGATAAGAGAAATGGCAGTCACTACGTGCAGATGGTCCTCAAAGCCAAGAAAGGGGGGCAAGGTCACCACAGGCTGAGTGTGATGAGAGGTCAAAGAGCTTGGTCCTCCAGTGTTGACAACCTGGGGGAGAGGTCACTGATAGAGCATCTGTCTATGTGCCTGACACCCTGGCTTCAATCTGGAGAGGGAGGAGGAGGAGGAGGAGGAGGAGGAGGAGGAGGAAGAGGACGAGGAGGAGGAACAAGTAACCGTAGTAGTATTTGAGCCATGGAGATAAAGAGAAGCCATTCATTAGTGAAGCAGAGTAGTGCAAGAGAGGCAGAGTCCTAAACAGAAGGAGGGAAGAAGACACAGCGTCGGGTCCCAGTGAGGGCAGGGCGCTGGGGTGCGGAGGCTGGCTCAGCAGAGTGGAGGGTGTGGAGCCTGGAAGAGAGCGGCTGGGAAGGACTTCTCAGCAAGTAGAACGAGAACCAGAGTGAGTCTGGAGTCAGAAGCACAGTGGTAGGGGTGGGAAGGGCTGGAAAAAAGGCTGGACTTGGAAAGGATTCCCTTGCAGGGAAAATGAACGACACACCTGCAGGTGAGAGGAAACAACCCAGGAGAGGCCAACCCACAGGAGAGAGGAGGGAGAGGCTGGCCCCGCGTGGGTGCAGCAGAGGGTCAGAAAGTCCAGAAAGAAACCCATAGATATTCTTTCACTTGATTTGCAACAAGGGTTCAAAGATCATTGTTGAATGGTGAAAGAATAATCTTTTCAACAAATGATGATGGGATAACTGGATGTCTACACTCCAGAAAATGAAGCTAGATCCCTACCTCACGCCATATATAAAAACTAACTCAAAGCGAGTCAAAGGAGGCCAGGTGTGTTGGCGCACGCTTGTAATCCCAGCATGTGGGAGGCGGAGACAAGAGGATCGTGGTTCGTGGATAGCCTCAGTTACTTAGCGAGGCCCTTTGCAACTCAGTGAGACCATTTCAAAAATTTAAAAAGACTAAAAAAAAAAACAGGCGTGGTGGCGCACGCCTGTAATCCCCGCGCTTGGGAGGCTGAGACGGGAGCATCGCACAGGTTCGAAGCCAGCCTCAGCTACTTAGTGAGGCTCTCAGCAACTTAGTGAGACCCTGTTTCCAAAAAAAAAAATAGAAAATAGGTCTGGGAGTATAGCCCAGAGGTAGAAAGCCTCTGGGTTCCACCCCAGTACCACCGAAAAAATAAATAAATAAATAAAAATTAAAATAAATAAAAATAAATAAAAATTAACTCAAAGTGAGTCAAAGGAGGCCAGACGTGGTGGCACACGTTTGTAATCCCAGCATTTGGGAGGCGGAGACAAGAGAATCAAGGTGGAGACCAGAGGATCGTGGTTCATGGAAAGCCTGAGTTACTTAGCAAGGCCCTTTGCAATTCAATGAGACCATTTCAAAAATTAAAAAAGACTAAAAAATAGGGCTGGGGGTGTAGCTTGGTGGTACAATACCCCTGGGTTCCATCCCCAGTACTGCAAAAAAAAAGTCAAAGGTCTTTTTTTTTTTTCTTTTTTTTTTTTTTTTTGGTGGTACTGGGGTTGCTGGAAGCCCTTCTACCTCCGGGCTACACTCCCAGACCTATTTTATACTTTTTTTTTTTTTAAACAGGGTCTCTTAAGCCAGCGAGGCTGGCTTCAGATCTGCAGATCCTCCTGTCTCCACCTCCCAAGCACGGGGATTACAAGTGTGCGCCACCACGCCTGCCTCAAAGGTCTTAATGTAAGAGTAAAAACATTACAATTCTGAGAAGAAAAAACGGTTAGTCTTTGAGACACCTGAATTTGGCAGCGATTTGTAAGCTACATAACACCAAAAAAAAAAAAAAAAAAAACAAGCAGTAGAGGAAAAATACAGATTTAATCAAAATTAGAAACTTTTAACCAGGCAGGGTGGCACAGACCCGTAATTCTGGTATTTGAGAGGCTGAGACAGAGGGGTCACAGGTTCAAGGCTAGCCTCCCAGCAAGTAATGAGACTGTCATCATCCTTGCAAGACCTTGTTTCAAAATGAAAATAAAATAGGGCTGGGGCACAGCTCTGAGGTAGAATGCCCCTGGTTTCAATCCTCAGTACCACACACAAAAAACAACAATAAGAAGAGAGAACGATGCAAACACTAGCCCATTCAGACTAAAGCCAGCGCACGCATGCACTCAACTTCTCCGCAGAGGCGAGGATGCAGCGATGGAGCCTTACCTCGCACAGGGGAGGAAGGACCAGGCTTCAGGGGCGGGGAGACTCCTACCTGAGAGCGTCTGCCTGTACCGAAGCCTGCCAGCCTCGCACTGGAGACGCTGAAAACGCCATCCCACACTGCATTTCCCAAATTTATATTAAAAGTGACAACTTTGGCATCACAGGCCTTGCCAAAGTCCATAAAACCGGCTTCTGCTAAAAGTCCATGTCATGCTGCTAAAATGCTTTAAGTAGTTAGTAAAAAGAGCAGAAAATTAAACAAATCCATGGAAATTTAGTGCCAGCCACAAAGCAAAGCCTGGACATGGCTCCCGGCAGGGCACTGTCCCTTCGCATCCTGCAGTGGCAGGAGGCTGGACAATGGATGGCACGTGTGCAGAGGCCGTCACAGCCGCCGTCCCGGGCCTGGCCACCTCGCGCCAGCTCTCTGACGCCCATGACGGGTCGGACCCTACAGAGCGTGCGCAGCTCATTTGAATGCTGCGGCAGCTTCTGATTTGTAGGCTAAAGCTGCCAGGTGAAGCCGGGCCCATTACAGATGGCGCGGAGCCAGAACCCAAGGGTGAGAGCAGAGGTTGTCCTTTGCAAACACTCCATTTTGGTACCACATCTGGTTTTGTTTTCCTAACTGCGAAACCAATGCACGTTCAACCCTCAACTCAGGAGAGCGTTTAATGTCCCCAGCCAGACGGGCTTCCGATACCGACCCTGAAGCCGGAGCTTCCTAGAAGCTGCAAGACCCTGCTGACCCAGGCTCCTGCACCTGCTCGGTGAGAGTGACGGCTCCGTACAGCACCCTCGGCTTACTCTGCAGCAGAGGGGAAACTGAGAACGCTGAGCACTACGGTCTTTCCCCTAAGCAATTATTTGAAGAAGAATGAGCAGGTTCTACCTTTGAAAGCAGCAGGGTCGCAGGCCCCAGAAGACTGGCGGCAGCCACACACTCTTGGCCGCTCTCTCCATGGCGGGGGGCTCTCGGGCCATCTCAGAGGGAAAGCAGCCAGGGGGGAGGAGGGGAAAGTGTGCGTGCCTAGAGCTTGGAGACACACACACACACACACACACACACACACACACACACACACACACTTCCTGATGCTCCCGTCTGCATCTTCTCCTGCTCTCTGGTCCCAGCTTAAGTATCTCTTTCTGTCATCTTTGCTGCTAAAGATACAGAAGCTGGCGCTGGTCGTGGTGGCCCGCGCCTGTCATCCCAGTACTTGGGAGGCTGAAACAGGAGAATCCCAGGTTTGAGGCCAGCCTCAGCAACTTAGCAGGACCCTCAAGATACTTAGTGAGGCCCTATTTCAAAGTAAAAGGCAAAAAGGGCTGGGGGTAGAGCTGAGAGGTAGCATGTCCCTGGTTCGATCCCCAGTACCAAGTTAAAAAAATAAAGAAGCCAGCCAGCACACCCACACCACGCTGTCAGACGCCAATGGTGTTTTGCAGTCTCTCTTCTGCTTCTCCGTCTACGTCCATCCCTGCAATTCTTCGGCCCCTCAGGCCAGTCACACATGTGTTAGAGCTGAGAATCCCTACATCTTTGCTATAGACTTGGCCACGAAGTATACAGCCACTCCTGCCCCTGATGTTCCCCAAACCCCTACCCTGTCTCCTATACAAAGACGTGTGCAAGTGAGCTAAATACCACCTCACAGAAGAAGAAATTCAAATGGCCAAGAAATGTATGAAAAATGTTCAACATCATTAGCAGTCGGAGAGATGCAAATCAAAACTACCCCGAGATTTCACCAAACTCCAACTAGAATGGTGATCATGAAAAACACAAATGACAGCAGATGCTGGCGAGGATGTGGAGAAGTGGGAACTCTAAGACATTGTTGGTGGGATTGGAAATTAGTGCAACCGCTTGGAAAACAGTATGGAGAATCCTCAGAAGAATGGGAACAAATCTACCATTTGATCCAGCGATACCACTCCTGGGTATCTTCCCAGAAGCATGGAAACCAAACGACCAAACTAATGCATGCTCATCTGTGTTCATAGCCACACAATTCACAATTGCCAAACTGTGGAACCAGCCAAGATGTCCACCAATAGATGAATGGATTGCAAAACTATGGGAGGCATACACAGTGGAATGTTACTCGACCATAAAGAAGAATAAAATTACATCATTTGCCGGGAAATGGATGGAACTGGAGAACATTATGTTAAGTGAGATTAGCCAGTCACAAAAAGTAAAACATAGAATGTTCTCCCTAATATGTGGAAGCTAGGGAGAAAAAGGGTCACAGGGGAACTCTAGATGAAGAAGGAGAAACCACAGAGGAGCAAATAAGGTGACCCAACTGAGGGGGATAGGAAGGGGAAGAGGAAAATTCTCTAATGTACATGATGTACATTCATAAAACATCCAAGTCATTACTAAGCCAAACATGAGAAGGGGGAGGGGAGGGGAGGGTGGGAATTGGGGAAGGGCCAAATGAGTGATGTATGCATGTATGTCTCCACCATCTTGTACCCCATGAAGATGTACGACTATAATGCACCAATAAAAAAAAAAAAGTGTGCATCTGTGCATACTGAACTGGATGTGGTCTTCATGCCGGGGCACCTGACTGATGCATCTTGAAGCTGCAGAGGCCTGCGATGAGGCTATCCTCTGGCCCAGGGCTGCTTCTTAGGGTCATCAGCCATCCCAGTTTGCACAGGACTTCCAGGGATGCGTGATTTTTAGTGTTCAACCTGGAGAGTCCAGGGCAAATCCAAGCTCAGCTGTAAGGCCGGCCTGTCCAAAGCCCTGAGCCGTCACGACAGAAGTAGACAAGTCCCGGAGAGCGTGAGGAAGAGACAGATTTAGGGGTGCTTCCGATTTAAGTACACGCTCCCTAGTAGCCCTTGTTTATATCTAACTAGGCGTGAGAGCGGCCACAGACAACCATAATGACTGACAATCTTCCGCATGGGTATTAGTCTGATGGGTCAAAATCCAATGAATGACCTCAAACCCAGAGCAGACACAGCTGAGCCCGCCCTCCACCATGTCAGCCCGGCCTGGACCCTGCTGCGCCGCCCCCTGGAGCATATCACAGCAGCCGCTAGGGAAAGTTCTGAGGACCCCTGCTTCTGACGAGGATTTGGCCTCATGCACATGGCAATGAGGAAGGATGGGTAAACCACAAAAGGCTGCACGAGAGCTGAGGGGGGTCTTGGGCAAGATGGGCCAGCGCAGCAGGAAGAGAGGGAAGAGAACTCAGCCCTGGCAGAAGCCTCCTCAATCGTGTTTTATGAAAATAAAAAACAAAGGCTGGCGTGATAGCGCATGCTTGTAACCCCAGTACTTGGGAAGCTGAGAAAGGAGGATCACAGGTTTGTAGACAGCCTCAGCTACTTAGTGAGGCCCTCACAACTTAATGAGATCCTGTTTCCAAATTATAAAAAAAAAAAATAGGACTGGGGATGTACCCTGTTGGTAGAAGACCCCTGGGTCCAATCCCCAGCACAGAGGGAGGAGGAGGAGGAGGAGGAGGAGGAGGAGGAGGAGGAGGAGGAGGAAGAGAAGGAGGAGGAGAAGGAGGAGGAGAGGAGGGAGGAGGAGGAGAAGGAGGAAGAGAAGAAAAAGGAAGAAGAGGAGGAGAAGAGGAGGGAGGAGGAGGAGGAGGAGGAAGAAGAGGAGGAGGCAGCAAATGAAAAACAAGAGTCTTCTGCCTGCTAGTGGTCTTTAGTGGTCTACTATTTCCCCTATTTTCCCCATAAGCCCTGCACGTTTGAACAGTTTTGTAGACTGTGAGCTTTGGGGGAGCAGGTATCATGGTGTAGCAAAAACAGCCATGTTTTTCCAGGATCTCTCTTCCCCATGAAGCTGTGCTTTGTTAGAGTTGCCGCGGCCAGGGACAGCGTCTCTCAGCTCAGCAGTGTATGCCCAGAACCTAGCACAAGGGCTGGGTGGATAAACAGTGTCCTGTCAGTAGAGAAATCACTAACATACAACTTGAGTGAGACCACTAAGCTATCCCCCAGCAGCACCAAGGCCTAAGACTCCAGATGAACATCACTGCTCCTAGATAAAGGCCGCCTGGCCACGGGTGCCCTGCTCTCTCTTACTTAGGCCCACAGGAGAGCCCAATGCTCCACTGATTCTTCGCCTGTGGCAGAAGGCGGAAGAGCCCCGGTAGAGTTCCAGAAGGATAACCGAGAAGGCCAGCGAGGCAAGAGTGCGGGTGTCATTGTGCAGCGGAGCCACGGCCGACGCGCAGGCTCTGGAGATGGCTGTTGCTGCGATGCCAGGCCCCGCTGCTCTGTGCTGAGTGACCTGCCACCAGCTGTCTTGCTGGACCTGTTTCCTCATCGGCACGAGCATTAACGCTAGCCGCCAGCTGAGAGGCCGTTCTGAGGACTCAGTGGGCCAGGGTGGTGAGCGGTTACTTTGCACAAGGTCTGGGCATAACACACCCTTGAAACATGCTCCGGTCTCTACACACTGTGATAGCAGAAGGGTCTTCCAGCTTCCCCTTCCATATGGTCCAGGAAACAGACTGAGAATATCACCAAGCGGTCTGTGAAAACTTGGGAACCAAGATACACTTTGCCATCTGGCACGTGAAGCCCGTGGGGCCGGGACAGGGAGGGCTGTGGCTGGACAGGAGACGTCTATGATCGAATGGCCACTTGCTGGGAACACGAAGGAATATATGGAAGAATTAACAGGACAATAACCTTCTGCCTTCTTAACCTTCAACAACAAACAAGAGAGTGAAATAAAAACCTAAAACACGTTTTCAGTCGTGAAAGGAGAAGGAAATAAAAAGAAATGCTAAGTCTCATTAGACTACTTTGAGTTTTAAAGTTGCTGAAGGGGCCCCCAAATCTCTAAGATAGAGAAAATGTATTTGGCAGTTCATTTGCATCCTGCGAGCTCACGGGGGGCTTCCATCGTGGAGCTGGGAGCCAAGTTCTCAAAATGAACCAAAAGACAGAAAATATGTAAAACTGTAATCCTTCGGAAAGTCTGCAAGACCTGGAAAGAGACTTTCATTAAAACTCTGCATAATTCGTTTTGATTTTTCATAAAAATGATCAGATCTATCACATCCCAGGAGCTTAAAATCTGATTGACTATAAAACTGTACCTACTGTTTATAGTTCATTACTTCAGACACTTCATGTAACTACCTGGATAAAATAAAGCAGGCGTGGTGGGCATGCTTGTAACCCCAGTACTCGGGAGGCTGAGACAAGAGGATCGCAGGTTTGCAGCCAGACTCAGCTACTTAGTGAGGCCCTCTGCAACTTAGTGAGACCCTGCTTCAAAATGAAGAAGAAAAGTATGGGGCTGGTGGGGCGTGTAGCTCGGAGGTCGAATGGCCCGGGTTCATTCCCTAGTATTGCAAAAAATAAATAAATAAAAATATATATCACTTCCAAAAGCAAAAGGTAATTTCAGGAACAGAAAGCACCTACTAGCATATAAAACACTCCTCTTTAAGGACTTCGATGAAAGCCACTTGGCTCAATTCCCTAATAATCATCTGTGTTCTCCCAAATAAAGTGCCTTCCAGAAAGACAGATGAGATTCCTCAGAAAGGCGACACACAAACACAAACACCTGAAGCACAGGAGACAGTGCTGAAGGCATCTAATCCTTGGCTCAGCAAAGAAACAAAATTACTCAATGTACTTGACTTGATCACTCATTCTGTAGAGAGACATGTCAGGGAACCCAAGGGGCAGCACCAGGAACACCACCCATGACCAGACTTGGGAGTGCAGCGACCTAAATATTCCCAGAAGCAGCAAGCGTGTTCTGCTCTACCAGAACCCAGGCAGAGCGGGCTTTGATTTCATGTCTGGCTCCCATGGAACCCACGTGTCCCTGTGGCAAAGGGACACTTTTCACCACTAAGGAATGAATTAAAAGAAAACGCCAAGGAGCAACAGGAATATCACTCATCTAAACGTGAGCAAAAGCCAGGCATGGTGGCCCGTACCTGTAACCCTGGTACCTGGGAGGCTGAGACAGGAGGATCGCATGTTTGAGGACAGCCTCAGCAAGTAGTGAGACTCTAATCAACCAAAAAGGTATGCAAAACTTCAGACTGCACATCACCAAGAGGGAGCGAGCCCTGGCGCAAACCGTGGCCTGTGGGTAGGAGTGCTGTGTTGATGGAGGGTCAGCAGTAGTAACAAAACTGCTGCCTCAGTGGCAGGTACCTGACAAGGAGGCTGTGCGGTGGGGGGGGGGGCATTTCGGCTATCTCCATACCTTCCTCTGAATTGTGCTGTGGACCTCATGCTGCTCAAAAAAAGTAAACTATCTCATAACTGTTTATATCAATTACATGGTAAAAGTATAATATTCTGAGTATATTGAATTAAATAAAATATATGTTTAGCCAGAAATGGTGGCAAATGCTAATAATCTCAGCTACTCAGCAGGCTAAGGCAGGAAGATCAGAAATTCAAGACTAATGCCGGGCGTGGTGGCGCACGCTTGTAATCCCCACACTTGGGAGGCTGAGACAGGAGGATTGCGCAGGTTCTAAGCCAGCCTCAGCTACTTAGTGAGGCTCTCAGCAACTTAGTGAGACTCTGTTTCCAAAAAAAAAAAAAAATAGAAAATAGAAAATAGGTCTGGAAGTATGGCCCAGAAGTAGAAAGCCTCTGGGTTCCACCCCCAGTACCACCCCAAAAAAAAAAAAAAAAAAAATGGCTGGGAGCCAGGCATGGTGGCGCACGCTTGTAATCCCAGCATTTGGGAGGCTGAGACAGGAGGATCGCAGTTCATGGCCAGCCTCAACTTCTTATTGAGGCCTTCTGCAATTCATTGAGACCCTGTTTCAAAATAAATAATAAAAAATAAGGCTGGGGGTACAGCTCGGAGGTAGAATGCCCCTGGGTGCCATCTCCAGCACCACAAAAAAGAAAAAAGAAAAAAAATGGAGCACTTGGCTAGAATGTGCAAGGCCCTTTGTTTAACCCCCAGTACTGCCAACAAAACAAATTGTTTGTTGTTTTCCTTGGTGGTACTAAGCATCTGCTATAAAGATCCGTGTGGAGATTTCTTAAAAAATAGGGAATGAGCCGGGCGTGGTGGCACACGCTTGTGATTTCAGTGCTTGGGAGGCTGAGACAGGAAGATCGCAGGTTCACAACCAGCCTCAGCTACATAGTGAGGCCTTCAGCAACTTAGTGAGGCCCTGTTTCAAAATAAGGAGTTAAAAATAGGGCTTGGGGTGTAGCTCAGAGGAAGAATGTCCCTGGGTTCAGTCCCTAGTAAGAAAGACAGAAAGACAGAGAGAGAGAGAGAGAGAGAGAGAGAGAGAGAGAGAGAGACAGAGAGAGAGAGAGAGAGGAGAAGAGGGAAGGAGGGAAGGAGGGAAGGGAGGAAAGAAGGTGAGGAAGAGTGAAAGAGAAGGAGCGAGGGAGGGATATTTGGCCCACATTTAGGGCTCAGACTATATTTTTACAGGACAGGGCTAACCTAGGCAACCAAACACGTACCATGATACTAGGCACGGCTCTAGGTGGCCCCTCAACATCCTCAAAATATTCAAACTATGAAGAGAAACAGAGAAGGGCAAGTGCTATCGGGGGACTCGAGCAGCAGTGGCGGCAACGGCAGTGGCAGCAGCTATTACATTGTCTGGAGTGGACGGTAAGCATAGAGGATGGTTTTCCATAAAGATACCCTTCGATCGCAGGTTCTCTGCCTCTGCCTGAGGTGCCAGCGGTCCCTCCCGGGCACAGGCCCTCCTCCCTCCGCCCGCCTGCCTTCCCTGCGGGCCGGGCTAGACCCGGCGGCGCTGGTGGTGGCGGGGAGGCCTCTGCCGCCCGCTGTCCTGCCTACCTTGGATGAGCTCCGGCCTGTAGGCCTTGCGCAGCTGCTGCAGGAAGCTGTTGTACAAGGCCTCTGCCTGCTCCGTGGGCATGGCCAGGTGGAAGTCGGGCTTGTTGCCCTTGAGGACGCACTGGAGGGTGAACTGGCTCACACACAGCACCTCGTACTGTTTGTCCATCACGCTCTTGGACCAGTGCTTCCCACTCTCGTCCTCAAACACACGCAGGTTCAAAATCTTCCGGACCCTGAGGGGAAGAGAGTGATGACAGTTACCTGAAGGCTCACGGGGCCCCGCGCACTCCGGAGCCCCAGAACATTCCCAGCGTCCTGCCAGTAAGGATGCGATGAGGACTCGGGCGAGCTCCTGACGCCTGCATGTCCCCGAGTTTTCATCTGTAACACGAACGCAGACCGGTCCTGGGATTTCGCAGACTGGGGATTGGGCCCAGGGGCATTCTACCTCTAAGCTACACACCTGGCCCTTTTTATCTTTTTATTTTGAAATAGGGTCTTGTTAAGTTGCTAAGGGTCCTCTCATTAAGATGCTGAGGCTGACCTAGAACCTGCAATCCTCGGGTCTCAGCCTTCCAAGTACTGTGATAACAGGTGTGTGCCACCAGGCCAAGCCCGATTTTTTACTGAAGAATTCAGACTTCACACAGAAATAAATTATACTCCCTTTTTACATTCATTCTTGGAGCTAGCAAAATAAACAATTCAGAAATTGGGACTGCTTGTATTCCCGATACTTGGGAAATTAAAACAGGAGAATCATAGGTTCAAGGCCAGCCTCAGAAACGTGGCAAGACCTTCACCAACTTAGCAAAAACCCTGTTTCCAAATAAAAATTTTCTAAAGGTAGAGTGAGTCTGGGTTCAAACCCCAATATCAGATATATTTTTTAAAATCCAGGCGTGGTGGTACATGCTTGTAATCCCAGCACTTGGGAAGCTGAGACAGGAGGAATTGCAGGTTCGCAGCCAGCCTCAACTGCTTAGTGAGACTTTCTGCAAATGAGACCCTGTTTCAATAAATAAAGAATAAAAAACAGGGCTGGGGGTGTAGCTCAGCGGTAGAAAGGCCCTGGGTTCAATCATCAGTTCCAAAAAGCACGCGCGTGCATGCGCGCGCACACACACACACGCACACACACACACACATACACATACACTACTACTACATCAGATAGGATGATGGGTAAAGGTGACAGGCTCGCTTCAGAGGCACTAAATATTGTGGAAATTGCTAGGATAAGCACCACACAGCCCGTTTACACAGCAGTGACTTAGAAACCCGAGTCTCACATGTGCTCCAGCTCCTTCTGCGTGTCTTCCAGTGAAATCCCCAGCAAGACACAGATGCCCCGTCCAATGGCACTTATCTGCTCTCCTCCAACTAGAAAGAAACCAAGAGAGAAGACTGAGGGCAGACGGGCACCACGAGGTACTTGTCGGTCTCTGCAGGAGCCTCTTTATCAACACACACTTCCTAGAACTTCCTTGGCTGACATCGGGAGTTATCCGAAAATGAAAGCCAGCGGGACGGTTCCAGTTCCCATCCATTCTGGTTTTATATCTGGAATCAATGAACGCTCTAAAGTAGCCAACAGACATCAAGCAGGACTGTAGGACCACACGGCATCTCTGTTGCCTCAGGTAAAACACCTGAGACTTTCCATGGGCAAGTCTGACCGTCTGTAAAAGCAGAACGGCCCTTTCTTCCCCCAGAGGAACCCACTCAGCTAGATTAACTCTCAGAAAAGGGATTCCTCAAATCTAGTAAACAAAGAAAATGTCCACACCACAAAAAATGTGTTTTTCCTACTTATTGCAGATAAGATAAATATATTATGCAGAAAAACTGTGATTTATAAGGACTGGAGGTATAGCTTAGCCATAGAGTGCTTGCTTGACATGTACAAGGCACTGGGTTTGAACCCAGTACTATTTTGTGTGTGTGTGTGTGTTTGTGTGTGTGTGTGTGTGTGTGTGTGTGATACCTGGGATAGAACCCAGGGGCATTCTACCTCCGAGCTATACTGCCAGCCTATCTTTTTATTCTATTTTTGAAACAGGGTCTCACTGAGTTGCAAAGTGCCTCACTAACTAGGTTTGGGTGTGTAGGCTGGAGGTAGAAGGCCCTGGGTTCCATTTCCAGTACCACCAAAAAAAAAAAAAAGAAAAGAAAAAATTAAAATGGGGTTGAGCTTGGAGGTAGAATGCCATGCCCCTGGGTTAATCCCCATACCAAAAAAAAAAAAAATAGTAATTACTTAATTAAATTTAAAAATAAATAAAAGCAGCCAGGCATGGTGGTACACACTTTAATCTCAGCATTTGGAAGGCTGAAACCAGAGGATCACGGCTTGCGGACAGCCTCAACTACTTAGTGAGGCCCTCTGCAACTTAATGAGACCCTGTTTCAAAATAAAGAATAAAGGCCAGGCGTGGTGGCACACGCTTGTAATCCCAGCGCTTGGGAGGCAGAGACAGGAGGATTGCGCAGGTTCGAAGCCAGCCTCAGCTGGTTTAAGAGACCCTGTTTCCAAATAAAATATAAAATAGGTCTGGGAGTGTAGCCCGGAGGTAGAAGACCCCTGGGTTCCATTCCCAGTACCACCAAAAAATTAAAAAAATAAAAAATAAAGAATAAAAATAGGGCAGGGGATGTAGCTCAGAGATCAAATGTCCCTGGGTGCCATCCCCAAATCTACAAAAATAAATAAATTAAATAAATAAAAGCTTTTTTGCAGTATGGGGGATGGAACCCATGGACATTCTACCTCTGAGCTACACCCCAGCCCTATTTTTTATTCTTTATTTTGAAACAGGGTCTCACTGAGTTGCAAAGAGCCTCACTAAGTAGCTGAGGCTGGCTGTGAACAGGGATCCTCCTGTCTCAGCCTCCTGAATGCTGGGATTACAAGCATGAGCCACCATGCCCACTCAAATAAATGCTTTTGATTGTTACTTTAGACGGTTTTGTTTCTACACAGTTTCTGGACTCAAGAACAAATGTTTGATGTAGACTGTCTTGAAGGAAAGAATATTTTAAATCATCTGAAATAAAACTTTTTTTAGAAAGGGTCTCCCTATGTTGCCCAAGCTGACCTTGAACTCCTGGGCTCAGCCTCCAGAGTAGCTGGAACAGCCAGCTTGGAACAAGACAATACTGTCAACAAAAACTTAAGACTAAAGACAATATAAAACGTGCCATTAAATGTTTCTCTAAAATACTTTTCAGACAGGCATGGTGGAGCACACCTGTAATCCAGTATTTGGGAGGTTGAGACAAGAGGATCACAGACTGGAGGACAGCTTCAGTCCTCCAGTAATAAAACAAGCCAGGTGTGGTGGTGCGCGCTTGTAATTCCAGCATTTGGGAGGCTGAAACAGGAGGATTGCGGTTCTGGGACAGCCTCAGCTACTTAGTGAGACCCTTTGCAACGTAGTGAGACCCTGTTTCAAAAAATAAAGAATTAAGGCCGGGCGTGGTGGCACACACTTGTAATCCCTGCACTTGGGAGGCTGAGACAGGAGAATGGCACAGGTTCGAAGCCAGCCTCAGCTACTTAGTGAAGCTCTCAGCAACTTATGTGAGACCCTGTTTCCAAATAAAATATAAAATGGTTCTGGGAGTATAGCCTGGAGGTAGAAAGCCTCTGGGTTCCACCCCCAGTACTACAAAATAAGAATGAAAGAAAGAAAGAAAGGAAGGAAGGAAGAAAGAAAGAATTAAGCAGGCTTGGTGGCACACATTTGTAATCCCAGCATTTGGGAGGCTGAGACAGGAAGATAGCAGTTCGCCGACAGCCTCTGCTACTTAGTGAGGACTTCTATTAACTTAGTGAGACCCTGTTTTAAAATAAAAGATAAAAATAGGGCAAGGGGTGTAGCTCGGAGGTCGAATGCCCCTGGGTTCCACCCCCAGACCCGCCAAAAAAAATAAATACATAATTTTTTTTAAAGGGCTGGGTGGTGTAGATAGGAGGTAGAATGCCCCTGGATTCCATCCCCAGTACGGCAAATAAATAAATAAATAAATAACACCTTTCAAACCATGGTTTCGAATGTAGATAATGACATGATCGACATTCATCCTCAGGACCCCTGAAAGTCCAACCAGATGATGAGTAATGTTGGGTAGCCCGGCCCACAGAAATCAGTGGAAAAGGGTAGTATTCCTTCCCTCTCGGACGCCAAAGGTCCCGGCCCATCCCTAGGTCCCGGGAGCGCGGGGACGCCGCCGCGCGTGGTCGTGGTCACACCTGTCGGCCCCGGCCTCGGGCACCTCTTCACACCTGCGCGTTTATTTATGGGGCGTCACGCTGCGTGGGAATCGGGGTGTGCAGCAGGGGCCCCGAACGCTTCGTTTACTGCAGGGCGGCGGGGAGGGGCGGCCCGGCTCCGGGAACCTCCCCAGGGGTCGGGGGGCCCCGGGGGGGGCCGGGCGGGAGGGGCCGCGGGCGATCGGCGCCACTGACCTGTGACGCTGGCCCGCGTGACGCGCTGCACCACGGCCTTCATGGCGGCGGCTCTGCCTGCGGCTCCGGCGGCTCGGCCCGCGCCCTCTGCGGGCGACACCGGGGAGCGCGGCGGCCGCCCCCGGCCCCGCCCCGCCGCCCATAGGTCCCGCCCGCGTCAATCAACCCGGGAGGCCCGGCCCGGCCCCGCCCCCGGCCCCGCCCCGCCGCCCATAGGTCCCGCCCGCGTCAATCAACCCCGGAGGCCCGGCCCGGCCCCGCCCCTGAAGGCCCCGCCCACACCTGGGATCACACCTGCCCTGGGCCGCGCGGTCAGGGCCCGCTGGAGTGGACTCCCCATCCAGGCCAGAGCGACAGTCGCCACCAACTCGCAACTCTGTCCTCAGTCCCGTTCCTAAACGTGTGTCTGCTTCCTCTCCCTACGCCTCTGACCCCAGACCCTCCCCAAACCTTCCCTGGCCTTTCTGTCTCCGCAGCTAGTCAGACACCAAATAAACAGGGATCTGCTGCTAACAGCCATTTAACTACGTAAGTAGCGGGGCATGGTGGCACACGGCTGTAATTCCAGTACTTGGGAAGCTGAGACAAAAGAATGGAAGGTTCGGGGACAGCCTCAGCAGTTTTGAGAAAACCCTACTTCAAAACATCGACGACGGCCGGGCATGTTGGCACACGCTTGTAATCCCGGCATTCGGGAGGCTGAGACGGGAGGATTGCGCAGGTTCAAAGCCAGCCTCAGCTACTTAGGGAGGCTCTCTTCAAAAAATAAAGAATAAAAAATAGGGCTGGGGTGTCACTCGGAGGTAGAATGCCCCTGGATTCCATCCCCAGTGCAGAAAAGAAAAAAAAAAAAAAAAAAGGACCGGGGGGTGGGGGGGTAGGGGGTAGTTTGGAGGTAGAATTTAGTGGGTAAGAGGAAGAGGAAAAGAAAAAGGATAATGATGAGGAGACAGGAGGTGATGAGCAGGGAGGAAGGAGGAAATCCTGGACAGAAAGGCAATTTAGAAGCTAAAAGCAAGGGCCCGCAGAGGGGAGGTCACAGGAGGCGCTGCTGCTAGATAATTTGCCTCCAAGTGTGGACCTTTGAGTTCACTAGGTATAAAAACAAGCGCAGGTGTTCACGAGCAATGGCCGATGCGGCGCCCTTTCCTTCTAGATGTGCCCGTGCATAGTTACTAAAACCAAGGAGGCTCTCTTGCATAAAAAAAAAAACAGGGAATAATCAGAGATTCAATGCTATAATCAACCCCAGTAATTCTCACTGTTCTTGAGGGCCGCTTTAGAGAGTAATTTTCAAGTATTTTAATAATAATACAAAGAGCCAGGCATGGTGTCACACGCTTGTAATCCCAGTACTTGGGAGGCTGAGACGGGAGGATGGCAGCTTCAAGGACAGCCTCAGCAAGTAGTGAGACTCTCAACAACTTAGAGAGGATCCTATTTCATAATAATAAAAAAATAGGACTAGGGGTAGAATGCCCCTGGGTTCAATCCCCAGTACCACTCCCCCCCCCAAAAAAAATAATTCTATACTGTAGCTTGGAAGTAGTATCTGTTTTAGGCCTAGTTCTATTACTTCAGAAATGGGGGTGGGGGAGAGCAGGAAAAGAAATCAGGCAGGGATCCCAGGCGGGCTCAGCGAGTGGCTGCCCGCGCTCCAGTTCCTGGTGCGAGGTCCTCAAAAGACCTCAGCATGTTCTGCTTCGATTTTAAGCTCCCACTGCACTTTCCGTAAACACCCCTTTTGATTTAAGCTCACTAGTGTGGGTCTGTTGCTTGCAACCAGTGACCAATGAGGAGCCTGACCACGTCACCAAGACCCGACAGCCCGACATCTACAGAACTACGTACAGCAGGTCTGTAAGCCACACCCGCCAAAGGAATGGGGGGGACTCGCACTGGGCCCCAAAGAGCACATCAAGGCTATTTAATCCAGGAGTCATAAAATTTATAATGTGCATACCCAGTGCTCAGTCATACCCACAAGGCTGATGTGAAGCCCAAAATGAATGTGGAGATTTTGCTGACTCCATCCTTAAAGGGACCATGAAGGTTTAATAGAAACATGAAAAACAGCTATGTCTCAGCATTCGGGAGGCTGAGACAGGAGGATCATGGTTTAAGGACAGCCTCAGCTACGTAGTGAGGCCCTCTGCAACTCAGTGAGACCTTGTTTCAAAATAAAGAATAAAATCTAGGGCTGGGAGCCGGGCGTGGCGGCGCACGCTTGTAATCCCAGCATTCGGGAGGCTGAAATTGAAGGACTGTGGTTCGTCGACAGCCTCAGCTGGGCATGGTGGCCCACGCCTGTAATCCCAGTACTTGGGATGCTGAGACAGGAGGATCACAGGTTCAAGGACAGCCTCAGCTACTAGTGAGACTCTCATCAACCTAGCAAGACCCTGTTCCCAATAAGAAATAAAACTGGACTGGGGGTATAGCTCAAAGGTAGTGGGCCTCTGGGTTCAATCCCCAGTAACACACACACAAAAAAGACCAAAAACGTAAAAGTTACATTAGTAGTTTCAGAAAACAAAGACTGAGGAAGCTCAATGTGAAATTTTACATCAAACTCCCACTAGTCAGTGTGAAAATACTCCTTCAATTACATTTGGTTTCCATAAAGGAGATATTTATTGCATATTATTAATGATTATATAATTTTTTCAAAAAACTATAGAGATACTTTTCCAAACACAAAATGGAAATCCAGGCATCTCCCATACTTAAGTGTTGAACCAAAGTCCTTGTTTTCAGGATTCCACAGCTGCTCATGACCCTGGACCGGAAACACCAGTCCACGATTTCAAAGAGTTGAGGATCTTTTGAGAGAGTGGAACAAAATTTTCTTTATGTGTGTAGACGGATTCCATATAGTACCCTTTAGAGGGCTCGGGTGTTTCAGCTGTTGACATATCCTTCTGCTTTACTTCAATGCCTTAAAAAAGAAAGAAAGAAATAGCCAAATCATTAACTTAGCAGTTATTAAACTCTTAGAAATAAATGATAAGGTAAAAATTATGCCACCAAAGTGGGTGTGGTGGCGCACACCTGTGATCCGAGAATGCCTCTGAGTTCAATACCCAATATCACACACACACACACACACACACACACACACACACACACGCACAATTATGCCATCAGATGCCTGTTACCATTTCAACAACTTTTTCTTTCACTGTGTGTGTGTGAGTGTGTTAGTGGGGATGGAACCCAGGGGCCTTCTACCTCTGAGCTACATCTCCAGCCCTATTTTATTGTTAATTGTTAACAGGGTCTTGCTAAGGTGCTGAGAGCCTAAGTTGCTGAGGCTGGCTTCAAACCTGACATCCTCCTGTCTCAGCCTCCCAAGTATCGTGATTACAAACATGCGCCACCATGCCCGGCTTAATCTTTACTTTGAAACAGGGTTTCGCTAGGTTGATGCGAGTCTCCCTGCTTGCTTGAGGCCGTCCTAGAACCTGCGATCCTCCTGTCTCAGCCTCCCTAGTACTGAGATTACAAGCGTGCGCCATCACGCCCGGCTAGGTAACAATATTTAAAAGACAGTTCCTGACGTCTAGTTGTTTGCAGATTTCATTATTAAAAAAAACCAAAAATGCCCCTAAGCAATTGGTTTTGCAGAATAAACCTGGGGCTTCGGGCATGGCGAAGTCCCCTCCTCGACCCCGGGCGCTCTCCACCCACCGCCGCGCGCCGACAGCCCTACCTGGAGAGCTCTCTCTCCGGCCCATGTACACCAGGGAGCCCAGCACGGTCCAGCCGCCCACGGCGTAGACCACGGACATACGCCGGTACCAGATGGAGGCACTCTCGGGATTCATGGCCCAGTGCGACCCCGCGTCCGGACGGGGCGGGCCTTCCTGTCAGTCAATGCCCTCAACCGGGCGCCGCCACCAATGAGGAGCCGGCGCCGCGGCCACTTCCGGCTCCGGCCGCGATGCATCTTGGGGCATGTAGTCCGCTCGTACGCTGGTGCCTGGCTCCCCTGCCAAGGTGAGGGTCTGGCGGTGGGGAGTAGATGACAGCTTCTCAGGGCATAATCTTCTCACTTGCAAACTTGCCAGGCCTGCCTTCCGTGGGCTAATGGGTGTGTGTGTGTGTGTTTACTTTTTTGTCCTGTAAACAGGATCGTGTTAAATTGCCGAGGCTGGTTGGTCTCTAGTCTGAGATCCTTAACGTCTCAGCTTCCCAAGTCCTGGGGTTACAGGCGCGCCACCGAACCGGTTATGGGTGATTTCATACCATGCCCTGTCCAGAAGCAGAGCAGGCGTTTAAAAGGTCAGAACGGGCCGCTTCCTACTTTCCCGGCCTGCTGTTTGGGTTTCTTCTGTCCTGAGCCTGCTGGGTCGACGTGGCAACATGACAAGCTACAAGCTTTAAAGCTTGAAAAACCTCAGCCTGGGAAAAGGAAAAAAATGCCCTCTTGCTTAGATGCTGACAAAGCTCGGGACTGTTGACCTGAGAACTTGGCGACCCGGAAAAGGAAGACCAGAGAGGACAAACCCTATTTAACACTGGGGCAGCAGCACTGGGCTGGGGCGTTCCATCAGGTCCCTCCTCTAGTGTGATGCTACACACACACACACACACACACACACACACACACACACACACACACACATTTTTCCCCCTTCTCTCTCTCCTCTCTCTCCTTCTAATACAGTCCTGCTTCCGTTTTTGCAACTGAGTCTCGACTCATTTTCCCAGTAAATGACATTTATCTGGATGAGGAAAAGAACCCACCTCACGGTGCAGGACCACCAAGCCCAGCTCATTTAGCCTTTTAAAAGGTGCATCCACTTCCTTCTGAGGCGGCTTGTGAGGATGCCCCTCGGTGCTCCCCAGGATTTTGCTGAGGAACATTTTTCTGAGTGAACTTTGGGCATGTCTAAGTCAAGGTAAGACCCTCTGCCCTTCCCTGGGTCTCCTCCAGCTTCCAGGGCTGGGAGGCTTTCTCATCAAGTGCACTCTTTCCCTCCCAACCCCAGGCCCATTTCCGCTGATTTTTATCCTTTTTTATCCCAACTGTGCCCACCTCCCAAAGATGAGGGGAAAAGAATTGATTCTGTGCACCTTCAGCTTTTAAGGCTGACGGGGCTGGGCCAAAGTAGGCGCAAAAAAATGCCGGCACTATTTTTCAGCCTTACTCAAAGTTGATTTCTGAAACAGCATTTAAAAGCATTACCAAGCCGGGCGTGGTGGCGCACGCTTGTGATCCCCGCGCTTGGGAGGCTGAGACAGGAGGATCGCGCAGGTTCGAAGCCAGCTTCAGCTACTTAGTGAGGCTCTCAGCAACTTAGTGAGACCCTGTTTCCAAATAAAGTATAAAATAGGTCTGGGAGTATAGCCGGGAGGTAGAAAGCCTCTGGGTTCCACATCCCAGTACTATAAATAAGTAAATAAATAATTAAATCATTGCCCACCCTTCTCCTTTCAATGTTTTAAAGAATATGTATAGATGAGTAAAATTCCATTGTGTCACCTGTAGGAACGAGATAATGCTGAGATTAGCTGGTCTCAGAAAGTGAACAGCTGCACGTTTTTGCTCATATTAAGCTAGAGAAGAGCGGACAACAGAGGACAAAGGAGCAGTGAGTCCACCGGGGCAGTGTAGGGAAGGAGGAGGGAAAGAAGGAGCAAAAATAACAGCTTAAAAAGTGCCACCTACCTATATGAAATATCACTGCTGTCATGGCCCGTGCTGGGAAGGAGAGGCTAGGTCCGGGGCCGGAGGGAAGCTCACCAAGGGCTCTGTACACGCACATTCCTATGCATTCTATCTCTTTATGAACAATTACAATGCACCCAAAAAAGTATACTTAGAGAAAAACAGCCGGGCGTGGTGGCTCATGCTTGTAACCCTAGTACTTGGGAGGCTGAGACAGGAGGATTGCAGGTTCAAGGACAGCCTCAGCAAGTCGTAATTCATTAAACTAGCAAGACCTTGTTTCAAAATAAAAATAAAAAATAGGACTTGGGGTGTATCTTGGAGGTAAAGTGTCCCTGAATTCAATCCCCAGTAACACACACACACACACACACACACACACACACACACACACACACATATTCTCTGCTATCCTGTGCTGTTTGGACATTGCCCACTCTTGTGATGAGCCAGGCATGGTGGCATATGCCTACAACCCCAGAACTTGGGAAGCTGAGACAAGAGGATCTCAGGTCCGAGGATTGCAGGTTCACGGCCAGCCTCAGCAACTTAGTGAGGCTCTCAGCAACTCAGCAAGACCCTGTTTCCAAATAAAAAATAAAATAGGGCTGAGGGTGTAAATTAGAGAACGCCCCTGGGTTCTATCCCCAGTGCTCCCCCACAACACGAACACACAAGAAAATGAAAGGTACCTTCTAAAATTGAACCAATCAACAACAAACATGTCAGGAAAAACTAAAGTTACCTCTGAAGACTAGTGTAGGTTTAGAAAGTGGAAGGAACTGTTATTTGTTACAAACTTTCTAGGATACCATGTTTGTCTTTTGGGGGGGTTGTTTTTTTTGGGGGGGCAGTTCTGGGGATAGAACCCAAGGGTGTTCTACCTCCAAGCTACACCCCCTGCCCTATTTTTTATTCTTCATTTTGAAACAGGGTCTCACTGAGTTGCAGAGGGCCTCACTAAGTAGCTGAGGCTGTCTGCAAACCCCGATTGTCCGGTCTCCGCCTCGCGAATGCTGGGATCACAAGCGTGCCCACCACGCCTGGCTAACCATGCTTGTTTTGATCATAAACATATATTACTCTGATTGAAAAGAACAGAATCTGCTCAAGTTATTTTATTTGCTACCAAAGATAAATAAATGTGGTGTTACTGTTGAAACACTTGCCCCTCCCACCTCTCTCTTTCTGGTACTGGGGATGGAATTAAGGCTTTGTGCATGCTACTCAAGAGCTCACCTATTTCCCCAACCACATCCTGGCATCTCTTATTATTTTTGTCTTTAAGAAGGGGTCCCAATAAATTGGCCCAGGATGGCCTTACACTTGTGATCCTCCAGCCTCAGTCTCTCAGGTAGCGAGGACTACAGGTGTGCACCACCGCACCAAGCTTCCCGTTAGCCTTTTTTTTTTTTTTTTTTTGTAATACTGGAGATTGAAGCCAGGGGCATTCTACCTCTGATCTATACTCCAAGGCCAATTTTATTCTTTATTTCGAAACACAGTTTCACTAAGTTGTGGAGGGCCTCACTAATTAACTGAGGCTGGCCTCCAACCTGCATTCCTCCTGTCTCAGCCTCCCAAGTACTAGGATTACAAGCGTGCACCACCATGCCCAGCTCCATTAGCCACTCTTGATGCTACCTGGGCTGGACTGTCCACATCAAAGTTACACGAGTGGGCGGTGCCCCCCCCCCCCCCCCGGCCACAGTTTCACGTATTTCCTATTTTTCTTTGGACTTAAATGTGTTGATAGTAAATGAGGATGAAGTTCAGGAAACAGCTCTTGACGGAGTCAGCACATGCACGCCGACACAGAGACCGCAGGAAATCAAGTTTGTCATCACAGTTTAGCCAGTGTTTCTTCATCCAACAGATTTATTTCCTTTACGATCATTAGGATTTTCATCTAAACAAGCTGCCAAAAATACATCACTTCTGATTTTTATACAGACCCTAACAAGTTAGAATAAAAGAAACATAAATAGCTACGAGTATCAAAACATATATGACCTTACATCCTCATGGTTCAAGAAGAGGGACAGAGACAAGGATACAAATAAGTTAGCATCTGAAGACTTACATACAAAACTTGTTGTGATTATTTATTAAAAGCTGCCAGGAGAGTGAGAGGAATGTTATGAAGCCCTAATAGACACCGGGCGATCTGACGGTGACTCCGTTTCCCGGCCACACCTGGGTTAGCAGGCGCTGGAGACAGCCAGCTTCTTCAGATGATCCATGAACACCTGCAGGCTGACGTCGTCGGTCAGGATGGGCGCGCCAGTCTCCTGAAGGGCAATGACGGCGGGTTACTGGCAGGACCTCTGCTCCCACCCCGGGCTCCCCCACTCCTCCATCGCTGCTGACCACTTCTTTCATCTAGCGTGCAATTTCCTGAGAAAACCCTTCCCTGGTGCACGGCGACAGGCCACCGCCGCCGCAGCCAGGGCTTGAGCTTACACCTCCCTGCTTTACCTCTGGCAGTGCTGAGGACGCTGGAGCAGAGCTGCCCACCAGGCAGTTCGCTGAGCCCTGCACACACTCCTCCCACGTGGCCCACTACTCTCCCAGCACCGCCCAGCTCTGCGCGCTCCGCTCACACAGGAGCCTGGGAAGGGCGCACTCAGCCCGGATCGGCATCTCTCACGGCAGAGGAGGTGCACCTGCCTATGATGGAACTGATGTCAGATCAAGAGAATGGTGCAGAACCCTCAATCTGAAAGAAAGAAATACTGACTACATAGACAGCCTATCACCCAGAAAGAAAGAAACCAGAAAGAGCCACTATAGGTAATTTTCCTTCTTTTCTTTATTTTTGCAGTACTGGGGATTGAGCCTAGGAGCACTCTACCTCCAATCTACACCCCAAACCTATTTTTTATCTTTTACTTTTGAAACAAGGTCTCACTAAGTTGCAGACGACCTCACTAAGTGGCTGAGACTGGCCAAGAACCTGCAATCCTCCTATCTCAGCCTCCCAACTACTGAGATTACAAACATGTACCACCACATCTGGTTTATTCTTTTTCTTATATATTTAAATTTTCTAGTATGAAAATACTATAACAATTTTAAAAATGTAAGCATGATCAAAGTGTTGTAAAAGGATTTCCAGGTTATACTAAGTGTAACTTAAAACTCTGGACATTTGATTTCCTTTTCTTACTTTTTGGCACTAGAGCTGGAAGACAGGAGAATTCTATTTCTGTGCTATTCCCCAGCCCTTTTTATTTTATATTTTAAAACAGGGTCTTGCTAAGTTGCTGAGGGTCTCAGCTAAAACAGCAGGTTCAGATAAGAACCAAAGTCTCACACAAATATAAAAACCTCCAAATTAAAATTTAAAAGCCCACTTGTCATATCAAGAACAAGATTTTGAACTCAATGAAAAAAGTCTGTAAATTCTTACCACTGCATGGAAATTATCTCAAACAGCAAATTTGTATGTATGTATATATGTATGCAATTGTGTAGTACTGGAGACTGAACCCAAGGGCATTCTACCTCCGAGCTACACTCCCAGCTCTATTTTACTGTTCTGAAATAGGGTCTCGCTAAGTTGGGCAGGGCCTCATGTTGCTGAGGCTGACCGTGAACCTGTGATCCTCCTGTCTCAGCCTCCCAAGTACTGGGATTACAAGCGTGCACCACCACGCCCAGTAAATTTAATTTTTGTAAAAAGTTGCAAGAGCCGGGTGTGGTGGTGGCGCACGCTTGTCATCCCCGCGCTCGGGAGGCGGAGACAGGAGGATCGCGCAGGTTCGAAGCCAGCCGCGCTGGTTTACGAGACCCTGTTTCCAAATAAAAAAGTATAAAAAAATAGGTCTGGAAGTGGAACCCGAGGCAGAAGGGTTTCCAGGAACCCCAGTACCACCAAAAAAAAAAAAAAAAGTTTCAAGAAAACTCAATTTAAAAAGAGTGTATGAGAGACGATTGCTGGGACTAAGTAGACACAGGAGGACAAAGCTGAAGAATGAGGCGGCGGCGGGAGAGGGAGAGAGAGGGCGGGAGAGCAGAGGGGGAGACCGTGGCACGCCAGCAGAGGGAATGGCGGAGGCCTGAGCAGGGCTGCCCTGGACACTGCCCTGTGTGTGTGCTGCAGGAGGAGGCCCATGCCACGGCAACAGCGTCACTTGACGGAGTTTTCCCCTAGCAGAATATCCAAATTATTCTGTCCCGAAACCAAAGGAGTCCCAATGTTTAGGACTATAAAACGGTAGCCTGCCATCTCTACAAATACCTGATAATTTCTTACCTGTCCCCAAGCATACAGGTTATTGTGTGTCTGAGAAGGGTTCACTTTGGACAGAAGAAATCGAGCCTTTAAGACAAACAAATAAACACCAAAGATTAAAAGTAGTATTAATATCAGTGTCAGAAAGAAGATAAGTTTTTCCATTACTTTTCTGGTTACATTAGGACTTTTTACTACAGAGAAGAGAAACTTCTTTAGCTTAAGCCCGCTGGCTTTTTACTTATAAAGACTCTGAAGCACTAGTTAAACTCTATTTTTTGTGTGGTACTGAATCCTGAATTCAGGGACATTCTACCTCCCTGGTATACCCCCATCCCAATTTAATTTTTTATTTTCAAACAGGGTCTGGCTAAGTTGCAGAGGGTCTCATGAGGTTGCTGAGGCTGGCTGTGAACCTGCTCCTCCTGCCCCGGCCTCCCAAGTACTGGGGTTAGAAATAACACCACACCTAGCTATTTTAAATTTTCAAACAGGGTCTCGCTAAGTTGTCCAGGCTGGCATCAAACCTATGATTCGCTGTCTCGGCCTCACAAGTACTGTGATAACGGCCACGTGCCACCCTGTCTGACGGTAACTATCTGTCCACAGTGTGTCTGTGTGAGTGCATTAGTAGAGATTGAACTGTTTTAAATTTGGTTTGTTTGTTTTGTTTTTGTGGGTCTGGGGATGGAACCCAGGGGCATTTGACCTCTGAGCTACATCCCCTGCCCTATTTTTAATTCTTTATTTTGAAAGAAGGCCTCCTGTGGTCCTCTGGTCTCAGCCTCCCGTATGCCGGGATTACAAGCATGCACCACCATGCCCAGCTTAACTTTTGTTTTTGATACAGGGTCTCACAAGGTTCCTGAGAGTCTTGCTATGTTGCTGAGGCTGTCCTCAACCTTCAATCCTCCTGTCGCAGCCTCCCAAGCCCTGGGATACAGGCACGCACCACTACTCCTAGCTATACCCCTGTTTTTAATATCAGAGTACCCACCTAAAAAGAAGTCATAGTTGGGAGATTACCTTGAGGTCAGTTTATGTCACCACATCAATAGTAACCACTGTTCTGATTTATAGCCATAAAAAGAGATCTTAAAACCAACACAGCACTGGAGCCGGAAGAGGGCCACTCACCTGGCTGCCGCCGTGCTCCGTGTTGATGTAGCGCGGCATTGGGAAGCGTGCTTGCAGAATTTCCTGAGCGTCGTCGAGTGGTGCCTGCAGAAGGTGCTTGAAGTTTTCATACTCGGGCATGTCCTGGTATCCAGCTTTCCGCCACTGGGCTATGGTCTACAGCAAAACAAAAGTGTGGAAACACCGTACAGCAGCTCTCACCTACACCAACGCTCTGCCACCGCCGCCGCCGCCGCCGTTTCCACTGAAAGAGTCATGTCAAGAACGAGAAGTTTCTGCAGGGCGCTCGCCGGTGGTCCCAGCCACTTGGAGGCTAAGGCAGGAGGAGCACAAGTTCAAGGCCAGTCTGGGCAACTTAGCAAGACCCTATCCCAAAAACAAGATTAAAAGGACAGGAATATAGTTCAATGGTAGAGGGAACCTGGGTTCAATTCCAGTACAACAACAAAAAGTAAATAAAATAAAGGGAAGAAGTTTCTGAGAGTAAGTGAGCAGAGCTGAACAGGAAGAGAAGAAACAGGAACAGGGAAGAGGACGGAGACAAGGCACCACCTCCACGGTCCTGCCAGACCTGGAAATAAAGCCTGTCTCTCCAGCCGGCCTGAGCACGCAGTATGTCCAGGCTTCTTCTAGACTCTACAGCAAGTGGCCTAGTGTCTCAAACACACGGGCGGTCACCAGCACTCACTCACTGGCTCACGGGCCTCCAGTACACAGAAGTGCTTTCTCAACTATTTAGGCAATCCTAGGAAACAGTGGAGAGAGGAGATAGACGCCGACACAGCCGCGCTGAACTCTGGGGATGGCTGCTGCTGCCTGCTCCCCATCAGAACCGCCAGCCATCATTTTCTAAGGAACTTTTTTTCTTGATTATTTTACTGACCAGTGGCGTGGAAGAAATGCCCATATATTTGCTGGGGTCCAAGAGTTCACAAGAACGTCCACAACTAGAAGACCCAGGGCCTTTGTCTTGGGAACCTCTCACGCACACAGAGAAGGTGCTCAACACATGTGCGAATGAACAGGGCTGGGGCTGCAGCAGTCTACAGCAAGGAGCTGGGAAAACGCTGCCAGACCTGCAAGAAGAGCCAGCTGGCCGCCAAATGGCCTTGGCTAAAACCACTACCAACAGCCCAGTATCTGCGGGCAAATGGCTAGAAGAGAGTGTTAATGTGCAGAGAAAGTTTCAAGTTACAATATCCCTACTAGTACTAGCAAACGAATGCTTCCTGGCTTATGAAGGAAATCCTGAAGCGCTAGCTGTCTTTTCAGTGCCTTTTTGGTACTACCCAGAGGCATGCTACCTGCAAGCTCCACCACGAGGCCTTTTTGTTTTGAAACACGGTCTCGCTATGTTGCTGAGTCTTGCTAAGTGCTAAGGCTAGCCTTGAACCTGCAACCCTCCTGCCTCAGCCTCTCAAGTATCAGTATTACAGGTGTGCGCCACCACCCCTGGCTTCTCTCCAGGACATTTGAAATCACATACATTTATTTTTTGTTTGTCTGTTTGTTCCAGGGATTGAACCCAAGGGCATTCTACCCTGAGCCACACCTCCCCCTGCCCTATTTTTTCATCTTTGACACAAGGTCTGGCTATGCTGCGGAGGCCTCAGTAAGTTGCTGAAGTGGGCCACGAACCTGTGATCCTCGTCTGAGCCTCCCAAGTACTGGCTGACAAGTGTGTACCACCATGCCCGGCTGAAAGCACATTTCGTGTTTAGACTCTAGGAAGCCAGATCAATTGCCAAAGCAATCCACTAAAGGTAAAGAAAATACAACAGAAAAAGTACCAATTCTAAGACCCCCCAAAGATGCAAATAATTCAAAAGGGCCATTATCTTAAGCCACAAACCCCTTGAGAAAGAACTAGATCTCCCCAAGAAGCCACACGCAGCCAGCGGACTCAGTGTAATGTTCTCTAAGCCAGGTTATTTAATCAAAGAAAAACTGTAGCTACAAAATTAAGTCTAATGTATCTCTGAAAGGACAGTAGTGTATATAAAAAGTTTACTGAGGAAGAATAACATGGTCCTACCTAATAATTTATTTCAGAAAGAAATTATAGTGACTTTAAAATACCATCTGAAATTTGCTTACAGGAAATGTTATTTAGCTTAGAAAATAATACAACTACTTCAGAGACCTTACTTTATTCAATAGAACAAAAGCTATAATACTCATTATATTAAATTGATTTTCTAAGCCCCAATTCTTGTGTGTGTGTGTGTGTGTGTGTGTGTGTGTGTGTGTTATGCTAGGGATGGAACTCAGGGCCTTCTACCAATATCCTACACCCCCAACCCCATTTTTTATTTAGAAACAGAGTCTTGCTAAATTACTGAGACCATCACTAAATTGTTGAGGCTGACGTAAAACCTGCAATCCTTCTATCTCAGCCTCCCAAGTACTGGAATTATAGTAGGAATGTGCCACCAGGACCAGCTCTAAGTCCAAATTCTTTTTTTTTTTTTTTTTTGCGGGTCTGGGGATGGAACCCAGGGCCATCAACCTCTGAGCCACACCCCTTGCCCTGTTTTCTTTATTTTGAAACAGGGTCTCACAAAGTTGAGGAGGGCCTCACTAAGTAGCTAAGGCTGTCCGCGAACCATGATCCTCCAGTCTCAGCCTCCCAAATGCTGGGATTGCAAGCGTGCGCCACCACGCCCAGCTTAAATCCAAATTCTAAACTGGGTTTAGTGGTGCACACTTTTAATCCCAGTACTCAGCAAGCCCGTTTAAAATAAAAAAATGTAGAGTATAACACAGAGGTGGAGTGCCCCTGAGTTCAATCCCCAGTGCCAAATAACAGAACAATAGATAAAATAAAAAAACAAGAGTCAAGAAAGAAAGTAACAATATCACCTTACCTCACCAAGATAGATGACGATTTGGAAGAAGGTGTCCATCAGCAATATTCTGTCGGCTAGAATGCTGCTGCTGTCCAGGAGTACCGGCTGAGGAAGGAAGGAGAGAGGTGGCATTGGCGTCCTCTTCCCCCGCCGCCTGCTCGAGCCCACACCCCGGGCTGTTTTCAACAGCGGCTGGCACAGGCCTCCTCTGCCCACATTCCCACTTTCTGGTCCCCAGAGCTGAGTTCCAAGTCTCAACTTAGTAGAAGGAACAGGTTTCACATGATCTTTCATCATTTGGGAAGAGAAACTAATGGCATATTGTGATCAAGGAATCAGAAATAATTCTGAATGTTCTCAGTTTTGTGCCAGAAACGTCTTCCTTCATGCAATCTTTCTCCCAAGTCTACTTTAGCTGTAGCTGAAAGGAAACAGAACTGCCCACATGAAAAATAACATACAGGCTTACAAACTATTTTATGTATTTTTATTTTAATGATAAAAATAATTTTTACTCATTTAAGAATATCTGTACCCAAGAACAGCAAATATTGTTATTTTGGTTTATTTCCACATACTTCAATATTTTTGCAGGTTTCTACAGCTTATTATTTTCCTACTATTTGACTTATGGTCTCATTCTTGAAACTTTTCCTCTATCTAGAGGATTTCCTTCAGATACAATTATTTGTCAAAGTGTATGACGTCATCTCAAATAAAGAACCCTTACATTTTTAAATTTTTTATATTTACTGCTTTCTGCCACAGGGAACAGTTTTACATATCCTTTGATCTTTTCCAATGGATTTTTTTAAATAATGAGAAATAATTTTCCATTGGTATGTAAAAGGCTTTTCTTTCTGTAACAATTTTGCCGTTAGAGGCAAATCTGCTAGCTTATCAGGTGCCCCCGAGCCTTGGCGCGCGTGCCCGGCTCACCTCTGGTGGCCCGTGGAAGGAGTAGGAGTAGAGGATGGGCTGGATCATGATGAGGGACTGGGTCAGGTCCTGCCGGGCAAAGTGGTGTCGGTAATAGGACGACTCATCGGGGCTGTTGTTGAACACTTGCAGAAACGGAGATCTTCTAAGATGGAACATGAACTGCGTTTACAAGAAAAGAGACAAAGGCACGTGCTGTAATCTTGGGTACACAGAGTAGACCGTCTTAGATCTCTGACAGGAGAACCCAGACTCTGAAAAAGGCCTGGGTTCACAGAAAGGAGAAGGTGGTGCTGAGAGCTAGGGGGAGGGAAAGGAGGCAATGCCCAACGGGCATAGAGTTTCAGTGTCACAAGATGAAAAAACGCTGTAGATCTGTGACACAGCAAGGTGACTACCTAACACTACACAACTGTATGCCCAAAAAGGATTAAGATGGTAAACTTCACGTTAGGTGCTTTTTGCCACTATCACCACCATTATTATTACTACTATTACTATTTTGGTACTACAAGTTGAACCCAGGGGTAGGGTTACATCCCCAGCCCCCCCCTCTCTTTTTTTTTTTGCAGGTCTGGGGATGGAACCCAGGGGCATTCTACCTCCGAGCTACACCCCCTGCCCAATTTTTTATTCTTTATTTTGAAACGGTCTCACTGAGTTGCGAAGGGCCTAAGTAGCTGAGGCTGTCTGCAAACCGCGATCCTGTCTCAGCCTCCCCAATGCTGGGATTACAAGCGTGTGACACCACACCCGGCTCCCAGCCCTTTTTATTTTCAACCAAGGTCTCACTAATTTCCCAGGGTTTTGCTGAATTACCACGGCTGGCCTTAAACCTGTGATCCTCCTGTTTTAGCATCTCAAGTACTGGAATTACAAGCGTGTGCCACCATACCTGGTTTTTTACAACAATTAACACATTTCAATACAGTAATTTTTTAGAAAATGTTTCCATAAAAGTCAAAGCTTCCATATGAAGGAAGAAGAAAAAGGAATCATTTATTTTCAGAGTCCCTGGGTTGGACTAGAGAGAACATCTGTTCTCAAAGAAATTGAGTCCAGTGGGGAAATGACACACATGCGGCTTTGATCTATGAGCCACGGGGTAAAAGAGTGGACTGGGGAGACAGCAGGCGTCCTCCCAAAGCTGCAGCTGAGGCTGTGTCCTAAGAGATATAGGGAAGACAGAGTGGGGCTCCAGACCCAGGACGCTGGCAGCTGGAGTGAGAAGTACAGGGAAGAAGGTGCGTCCTACAGCCTGATGAGATGGTGAACAGAACTTTAGCTCTCTGAAGAGTTTCTAGAAGCCAGGCATGGTGACGCACACTTGTAATCCCCGCACTTGGGAGGCTGAGACAGGAGGATCGCACAAGTTCAAAGCCAGCCTCAGCTATTTAGTGAGGTTCTCAGCAAATTAGTGAGACCCTGTTTCCAAATAAAGTATAAAATAGGGCTGGGAGTATAGCCCGGAAGTAGAAAAGCCCCAGGGTTCCACCCCTAACACCACAGTAAAATAAAATAAAATAAGATTTAAAAAAAAAGTTCCTAGAGTGAAAGGATGGGCCACTTTGACAAGCATGGGGGTCCTGAGACTACAGCTCCCAGGTTCACAAACAATCACGGCTGACATCGCTACACCCTACATACAAGACACAAAGGCTCGCAGGAACGATGGAATCCTTCCAACCAGCCCATGGTAGGTTCGCTCACCACCCCTAACTTACAGTGGAGGAATCTGAGGCAGAGGGGCAGCCGGGCCACCGGGCGTCTGAGTGGCACAGCTGGACTCTACTTCAGGCTGCCAGGCTCAGGGCACTGGGCTCGTGGCCTCTCCCCTGGGAGCCTTGCCAGGAGAAATCTTAGAAACCATCTCCTCTGGTGGTCTCCGTGCTCCTCGGAGTCTTGGCGAACCCTGGAGGCGTCGGCCGAGGCCCCGGTGGGACTGGGTGGGCAGGCGGGTGGCCTCCGCTCGGGGACCCCACGGTCAGCGCTGAGCATTTCCTCGTTTTTTAGAGGAAGACAAAGGTTCAGGAAAAGGGTAGAATAACCTTTGTCACCTACAGCTGCTGGGTCTCAAAACATAAAAAAGCCTTCATTTTATCTGAGATTAGATTTACTTCTCTAGCAATTTATTGTTCTATTTTTAGTTTTTCGACATAGACTTCTGGACTTTTTGTTTTGTCGCCTTTTTCTCTCACAGGGTCTTGTGCATGCCAGACAAGGGCTCTAGCCCCGAGCTACTCCCACCCTAAAATGCACAGCTCTTACCTGAGGATAGAGAGAAAAGGCATCTGATAGCCTAAAAGAAGTGGGATCTTCTTTGTTATACTGTCCGAACTTCTGACACTGTTGAGAGAAAATTCCATGAAGAGAGAAAAAAGAAACCCCTGTGTTATATTTTAGACAGGGCTCTTCCTTGGATGTGCTAACTCAGCCCTGGAGGTAGCGGCTGCCCCTTCTGTCTGCCAGCTCTCTAAATTCTTAGCAGCCATCCCTTTACCCCTTTATTCTATTCCCCTGTTTTGGTAATCCTTCGTATAAGTCTTTCCCTTTGAATTGTGTGAGTCCTGACAGCCCAGATGGATACATGAGGCCTCTCCCTAAATTCACTGTGTCTGGATTCCTATTCCCAAATCACTCCCAGATGTGGCGGGAATATACTGGGCCCTGGCAGTCCCAGAACCTAGTCAGCTCATCCCAGCCACGTCGGCAGGCACAGGTCTGCGCACTCCCGGACGGCCCACGCGTGCTGTTGCTTTTGCAGAACTGAAGAGTGAACCCAGGGGCTTTCTACCTCCAAGCTACACCCAAGCCCTATTTTTTATTCTTTATTTTGAAACAGGGTCCCACTGAGTTGTGAGGGCCTCGCTGAGTTAGTGAGGCTGGCCTCGAACCTGTGATTCTCCTGTCTCAGTCTCCCAAGTACCGGGATTTCAAGCTTGTGCCACACGTTTGGCTGCACGTGCCGTTTCTTACCAACTGCAAGGTCAGTCCTTGAGGGGAGAAGGTGCGTTTAACACTTCCCTCATATCATTCTAGAATGACCAGTGGTTGGCATAAGGTAAGCCACCAAAAAATTCTTGTTCACTAACTGCAAGACTGAACTTAATGCCGCCAGTCCCAACGTACCAGTCGGATGAGCTGTCGGTCCAGCCAGCGGAGCACGTCGGGGCCCTCCTCGGATTCCGCCCGGAACACTCCGAGCCGTGCCATCAGGACTGCTGCAGCCTCCTGGTCAAAGGCAGCTTCTATGTGCTTCAGCTGACTCTGCGCATCTGCCCAACTGACAACCCAAGAGTCAGTGCGCGCACGGCAGGGGAGAGCCAGGCCAGACGGCCACTTAGGACAAGTCCTGGGCTAAGACCGCGCGGGTCGACCTGCATCTTCACTAAGGATCACTGGAGCTGAACGGCCATTTTAGTCACCCTCCTGTGATCTCTGGGGCCCATAGGCTCAGAAGGAAAACTAAAGAGCAGAACTTCCCCACATCCCACAAGACAGTATGAAAGCAGATGCCCAAAAGGGGTGAGGCCTGGATCCAGCGTTCCTTCCTCTAAGCAGATCTTACAGAAATCTAAATGTGGGCAAATTCACAAAATGACTTGCAAGCCTCACCGCAAAAAAAAAAAAAAAAAAAAAGGCTAGCACAAACACAAAACCTTTCCAGATGAGTAAAGCTAAGGCGGCACATGGACCAGGATCATGTGTGAGCAGCAAACAAACTAGTTACCATGGACAGAATCATAAAGACTCTGCAAATCAAAAGAAAAGGAAATAGGTTCAATAAAAATGAGCCTTTAGGCCGGGTGTGGTGGGCACGCTTGTAATCCCAGCACTTGAGAGGCTAAGACAGGAGGATTGTGGTTCACAGACAGCCTCAGCTACTTAGTAAGGCCCTCTGCAACTCAGTGAGACCCTGTTTCAAAATAAAGAATAAGGCTGAGGGTATAGCTCAGAGGTAGAATGCCCCTGGGTTCCATCCGTAGTACTGCCAAAAAAAAAAAAAAAAAAGGGCAAAGGCTATCAGGTTATCATAAATGAAATACACATGACCGATAAACAAGAAGTGTTCACTCACTGATAAGTGAGGAAAATAGAAGTAAAAGGGAGGTACTGGCCTACGCTGGGAGGTACTGGCCTATGTTGGGAGGTACTGGCCTACACTAGGAGGTACTGGCCTACGTTGGGAGGTGCTGGCCTACAGTGGGAGGTACTGGCCTACGTTGGGAGGTACTGGCCTACGTTGGGATGTACTGGCCTACACTGGGAGGTACTGGCCTACGTCTGCATGTTCAGGACTGCTGATGTCCACTGTTAGTAAGGTGCTCTCTAACACTGTTAAGAGTACAAATTAGCTTCTGAGAAGAATAGTTTTATAGTCTCCAAAATTTCATTTATATGAAATAAAAAGAAGTTACCTATATGTGGAAATATTTAAAAATTAGTGAATGCACCACTGTTAGTAGGCAGGACTCGAAATGCCCTTTACCAAAGAGTGATAGATACATCCCTTCCCAACCATCCGGTCTTATTAACCATCAAAATACATGAGCTATAGATGGCAAAATACATACAGTGATATATGTGTTAATATATATGTGAAACTCTTAAATGTGTATGAGGGACATATATATTGACATAAAGCTTCACAGAAATGGAATTGTGAAGTTCAGCCAATAGTGGCACTTAACTCTGGGGAAGGCAATCCATAAATATACAGTTTTCTCTGGTATCCACTGGGTATTGGTTTCATGAACCCCTCAGATATCAAAATTCATGGATGCTCAAGTTCCTTATGTAAAACAGCACAGTATTTGCAATAATCTATATACATCCTCCCATATATTTAAATCATTTCTAGATTACTTGTAATACCTAATATAGATACTATGTAAATAGTTATTATATTGTATAAAAAATAAAGTCAAAAGTCTGTACATGTTCATTACAGTTTTAATTTAAAAAATAATACTCCCTATCTGAAGCTAACTGAATATCTGGATATGGAACCCAGACATAGAGGGCCAACTACAGTAATGTCCTGAGGAAGTATTTATTTATGTATTTATTTACTTGCTGGGTTTTTTTTTTTTGGTGGTACTGGGGTTCCTGAAAACCCTTCTACTTCCAGACACCTATTTTTTATATTTTTATTTGGAAACAGGGTCTCTTAAGCCAGCAAGGCTGGCTTCGAACCTGTGTGATCCTCCTGTCTCCTCCTCCCAAGCGCGGGGATTACAAGCGTGCGCCACCACACCCAGCTGGAAATACTTATTTAGGTTACTTATCTAATAAATAAAATAATGAAAATGAACTACACTCCCACTGAAAGCAGATTCCTTTAGGCAATTAACTTAGGCCAACTGATTTAGCTGTGGATGCCTCTTCCCCTTCCTCTGATCCACTGAGGCAGAGGACAAACTCAGATGTCACAGTGTCTCTTCACAGAAAAGCCACCAGCCAGTGGCTCAGTGGAAAGGAAAGGGAGGCTCACTTGCGGGCGATGGTGGTCACACGGATGCGCTTCTGGGTGCTGGAGTGCTGATACTGCGTGACAAACTGGATGGCACCTCGGCCGCCCTGGGGGATCGGTGCGTTGTGCTGCGGGTTGAGAGGCCACACACCAGGTTACTGTCACGGGCACAACTTAAACACACTCACAGAGCTCACTTGCTCTTCTCAAACAATGGAGGTGAGTTCTCGATACACTGTGAATGGTATAACTGTACATAACATTTACCTGAAAAAAGAAAAACTACATTCACTACCCCTTGGGCTAGGGTATAGCTCAGCAATATAGCATGTTTAGCATGAGTAGAGCTTTGGGCTCAATCCCCAGTAGTGGGGGGAGAAACAGAAAGGAAAACCCTGACTCCAGGTAATAATATGCATTCTGAAATGTTTGGGAACGGCATCACACGCCTGCGATTGCAGCTGCTCTGAAATCATAAAATGAGATGGACAGAAATAGAACAAAACAACTGCATGAGTATCCCCCCCCCTTTTTTTTTGGTGGTACTTGGGATTGAACTCAGGGGCATTCTACCCTCGAGCTACACCACCAGTCCTTTTATTTTTTGTTTCGAAACAGGGTCTTGCTATGTTGCTGAGAGTCTAAGTTGCTGAGGCTGCCCTTAAGCCCAAGACCCTCTGGTAACGCCAAGATTACAGGCATGGCTGCCACGCCCAGACAACTATAGGAAAATCTTACAAAGTCTAGCTGGTGGGTAAGTGGGTGTTCACTGTAAAATGCTTTCAATTTTTCTGTAGGCTTGCAATTTTTCATAATAAAACATTGCAGAAGATTGCACACTCAAAAATTCACCCACATTACAACAGCTGGAAAAAGGTGTTTTGTTTTGTTTTGTTTGTTTGTTTGTTTGTGGTACTGGGGATCAAACCCTGGGCATTGGGCTTACAAGGCAAGCACTGTACCACTGAGTTACATCCCAGCCTGGTAAAAACCATTTTAATGACCTTGCAGTTTAACAATAAAGCACCAAAAATAATTTGCTGCGTGGCTTTGAATAAACCCCAGAAAGACTAAAAACAGATCATGTCAGACTAGCTTTAGGCCAAATACACCAGCAAAGTAGTACCAATCTGTGAAGAGAGTAACCAGGAAACACTGGATTGTAATACATCAGTCGACAGGACACTGGGACATAGACACATTAAGAAATCCAACCCACCTGGTTTACGACTTCAAAGTAGATGCCTAGAGTAGATGTCAGATCCAGGCCACAGACTTTCCACTGGCTCGTGCCACCAACACCCAGCTCCTAGGGGTGAGAAGAGGAACTGAGAAAACAGAAGCCCAGGCTGTGGCTAGCTACTGAAATCACCAAGGATGGAGAGAGGAGGGCAGTGAGCAGGGCAGGGCACTACATCTTCTCGAGGGGTCACTCAAATGTCAGTGAAAACTACTGAGAAACACTTACAGACCAGCAGGCTTAACATTTCTATTTGCAGGACTTTAAAGTTAAGCTTCGACATTGCTACTGTGAGCGATGTTCATTCTGTCATCTATGTGGTATGTGACACTGAAGCCACAAAGTCAGACCGGTGGCTCCCTGGCCTGGCTAGCCACACGCTTGTGGAGTCAGGGGCTCCACGTAGCCTGGACCCTGAGGAAGACAGCAACCTCTCTGCCCCTCAGCCTCATGCTGACCCTTCAGAGAGATGGATGGGCAGAAGGACACCATCTCTTGACTTGTGATGGTCAGTGAGGGTCAGCCTGTCAGACCCCACTGGTGACACAATGCAGGGTCAGAGCACTGTGACTCCTCTAACGGGTGAATTCCAAGGCGGGTGCTGGCGCCGCAGGAGTTTTCTTACGTTTTCTGACACACAAGGTCCTTTCACATTCAGAGATACACATGGACCAATGGCACCTGCAATCTTCAGTTCCCGAGAGGTCTAAAATAAATTTACAAGAGAATAAAGTTAAAAATATTGAGATTCAACCTAATGCTCACGATAGCCAAATATGGCAGTTATTCCTCCAAAAAAAAATAATAATAATCCCACATGGATTACAGCAGCCAACTGTTTCCCTACAACCCTTCCTGGGGCCACTGTGAACTGATTAAAACTTTAATAAAATCTGACATTAGAAGCTGCATCAAAATGATAAAGCTTGAAATCAACTCTTAGCGAGGGAAAGCCCCCCACTTGACCTATGGAAGCTTTGAGGGCATGCTGAATGTCCAATTTACAAAGTTATGTTTGAATTGATCCCTGTTAAGAAAAGAGGAACTGGCTTGAGTACAAGGGAAAAGGGGGGGGGGGGGGTACGACCACTCACACAGGCTCCTAAGGCCCAAACCTTCAAGAATTCTGTTTTACTTTGGGAGCCTTCGGTGCCATTATTTTCATTTCCATCCTAGTTTTATGAGCTGGTCTAATTATAACATCTTTTTATCTACCTAAACATGTGTATTTTGGGTTTGTTTGGTTTTTTTTTTTTGAGATACTGAGGATTCAACCCAGGGGCATTCTACCTCGAAGCTATGTTCCTAGCCCTATTTTCTATTCTTTATTTGAAATAGGGTCTCAATAAGTGGCAGAGGGCCTCACCAAGAAGCCGAGGCTGACTTCAAACCTGTGATCCTCCTGTCTCAGCCTCCCAAGTACTGGGATTACAAGTGTGCACCACCACACCCGGACAAAAATGTGCATCTTTAAACATTTATATACAGGTAAAATTTTCATACAGAGAAATGCATAGATCTTAAATGTGTTATAAAGTGATTTTTAACAAATAGAAATATATGTGTATATATTTATAAACTATAATTTTTCCATTTTATCACTTAAAACACTGCATGGCATGTTATACCAAAAAAAGAAAAAAAAAAAAAGAAAAAGAAAAAGAAAAATCAAATCAACTCTCTCAATGTATTTTCCAAACTCTGAAATTACAGTACACATAGAAGTTAACAATTCAAGCTGGGCATGCTGGCGCAGGCTTGTAATCGCAGCGCCTGGGAAGCTGAGACAGGAGGATCGCACAGGTTCAAAGCCAGCCTCAGCTACTGAGTGAGGCTCTCAACAACTTAGTGAGACCCTGTCTCCAAATAAAGTATAAAATAGGTCTCAGAGTATAGTCTGGACGTAGAAAAGCCCCTGGGTTCCGTCCCCAGTACCACCAAAAACAAAAAAGAAGTTAACAATTCTAGCCAAGTGTGTAGATCAGACAGAGGTAGGATGCTCCTGGGTTCAATCCTCAATTAAAAAAAAATCCATGATTCCCAAGTCAGGAGTAGTCGTCCTAGCGCACACTTGTAACCCCAGTACTTGGGAGGCTGAGACAGGGAGTCGCAGGTTTGAGGACAGCCTAAGCAAAGTAAGACTCTCATCAAGCTAGCGAAACCGTTTCCAAATAAGAAATAAAATCGGGGTGGGGTTTAGCTTGAAGGTAGAATGCCTCTGGATTCAATCCCCAGTTCCACATAAAATAAAATAAAATAAAGTAAAATTTCATGATTCCCAACATAATGACAAGATCATCATACTTAATTTATAAATCTAAATCCACTTCAACAAAATCCATTTCTCTTCATTTTAAAAAAACTAACATTTGAGAACGTTATTTAAAGTTAGCCTTTGTCTGAGGATTGAGTGATTCCCTCTGATTCTCCAATCAGTTTCTGACGACCTCTGAATGTTTTCTCAATGACTTAAGAGTTGACTGAAGCCAGGCGTGATGGCGCAGGCTTGTAATCCCCGCATTCGGAGGCTGAGACCAGAGGATCACAGTTCACGGACAGGCTCAGCTACTTAGTGAGGCTCTCTGAACTTTAGTGAGACCCTGTTTCAAATAAAGAATAAAAAATAGGGCAGGGGATGTAGCTCAGAGGTCAAATGCCTCTGTGTCCCATTCCAGACCCGCAAAAAAGAATCAACTATTCAGACCTATGATTCCCTACATGGAAAAGCAGACTGAAGTCCTGGACTGGAGCAACCGGCTGGCTCTAAGGCAGCGCAGTGAGACTGAGGCCAAGGGCTGAGCAGCTGCTGACCGGCGTGTGGCTGCTGTCCTCAGGCCGGTGCCCGCGTGCCTGCCTGCCAGTCCTTCACCCCTCCGAACTCCACCGTCCTAATGCAGGCTGGGGCAGGGTCTGCAGGGAACCCGCAACTCTTTGTTTAGACCATTAATAAATTGACAAGACACCTTAAAATAAAGTGAATCATATGCTTGATGACAACTCTTTTATTAAGATTCTTTTAATTGGTCCTTATGTGCCTGTGACTAACAGGCTGAGGTTGCCAGAAATCTGAGTACTGAACAAGTAACAGCACTCTAGCTGGGTATGGTGGCCACATCTATAATCAGCTACTTGGGAGGCTGAACCTGGAGGACGGTAAATCCAAGGCCAGCGCTGGCAACTAAGGGAGAAGGCATCTCAAAATAAAAAATAAGGCCAGCACGAAGGCGCACGCTAGAAACCCCAGCGTTCAGAAGGCTGAGACCAGAGGACTGCGGTTCTCAGATAGCTTCAGCTACTTAGTGAGGCCCTCCACAACATAGTGAGACCCTGTTTCAAAATAAAGAATAAAAAATAGGGTGGCAGTATAGCTCAGAGGGTGAATTCCCCTGGATTTCATCCCCAGACCCGCAAAATAAAATAAAATAAAATAAAATAAAATAAAATAAAATAAAAACAAGATGGGGGAAGCTGGGCGTGGTAGTGCACACTTGTAATCCCAGTACTTGGGATATTGAGACAGGATGATCACAGGTTTGTAGCCAGCCTAAGCTACTTAGTGAGGCCCTCTACAACTCAGAGAGACCCTGTTTCAAAATAGAGAATAAAAGGCCAGGCGTGGTGGTGCACACTTATAATCCCAGCATGTGGGAGGCTGAGATGGGAGGATCATGGGTCGGTTCCCAGTCTCAGTTACTTAGTGAGGCCCTTTGCAATTCAGTGAGAAACTGTTTCAAAAATAAAGAATAAAAAATAGGGCTGGGGGTATAGCTCGGAGGTAGAATGCCCCTGAGGTTCCATCCCCAATACCGCAAAAAAAAAAAAAAAAAAGAGAGAGAGAATAAAAAATAAGGCTAGAGGTAGAATGAACCAGATTCCCCAGTACCGCAAAAAAAAAAAAAAAAAAAAAAAAAAAGGCTGAACCAGGTGTGGTGGCACACACTTGTAATCCCAGCACTTGGGAGGTTAAGACAGGAAGATCACATAGGTTCCAAGCCAGCCTCAGCTACTTAGTGAGGCTCTCAGCAACTTAGTGAGACCCTGTTTCCAAATTAAGTATAAAATAGGGACTTCCGGGAAGATGGCGACCGAGAAAAGCGGGACTTAAGAGCCCCGCTAACAACCAATCTCCATTACCACAAAATCAGCGCCTTTCACAGCCAGAAAACACCATCACCAGAGAAACAAAAAAATCACCAGGCTCCAGAGAGAAAGCTGACTGAGAACAGAGCTCAGAGCCACAGAGGAGATACACCGGCCTCACGCCTGAGGACGCGGCAGCAGCGCCATACTGCCGGCGGCAGCGGCAAATTCACCGGACGGCTACAGCAAGCCGTGGTGAGCCGCTGCGGAACAGCCAGGCGGGATTTCTCACCGCAGGTAAAATCTAAAGCTCCCAGTGGCTGAGCTCAGCACACGCTGCAGGGATTCAGAGTGGAAATCAAAACCAAGAAGAAATACGCCAGCCTCACGGCCAAGGGCGTAACAGCAGCGCCATATTGCCACCGGCGGCAGCAGCAGAGAATTCACAGAATCCAGTACAGCTACATCTGCGTACTCAAGAACAGTGAGTCAAATTGCGGGCCACAGAGGAGAAATCCCAGTACTGTACTCCCTGGGACTTGACCCAGTGGGGGAGGGGCGGTGGCAGAGATATCACACCATAGGAGAACGTGCAACCTGGCACCCCCCACAGTCTAAAGCAGCCTCTATCGACTCTCTGAGTCGGAGACTCTGTGATACAACCCAGTAAAGGAGTAGTGGGGTCTGAGATACTACAGACTCGAGATCCAGAACACCTTAAGTGAAGTCATAGTGACCCAAGGGAAGAACCCAGAGAAGGCACAAACTTCCGAAATCATGGGAAAGAGGAATAATACTGGAGCAATGAATGCCCACAACCCCACAACATCAGAACCCGATAAAACAGACAATCAGAGATTTATAGAAGATCAAATCAGGAAAATAACTGTAGAAATAATAGAGGTGCTTCGAAAAGAACTCAGAGAGAGCCAAAAATAAAGGATGCAATTAATGAAGTAAAGGCCTCAATTCAAAGCACAAACAACCGATTAGACCACATGGAGAACAGAATCTCGCTCTTAGAAGATGATCATTCCAAAAATGAACGCATAGTCTAATCTAGAAAAAAATATCCAACAGCAGGAATCTGACATTGAAGAAATATGGGCCCATTTTAAGAGAGCTAACCTAAGAATAATTGGAATAGAGGAAGGAAAAGAAAGTGAAACCAAAGGGATCAACAATCTCTTCAAGGAAGTAATAGCAGAAAATGTTCCAAACATAGAGCAAGAGGTCGATACACAGGTCCAGGAAACTTATAGAACTCCCTTTAGACAGGATCGGAGAAGAGGATCCCCATGCCACATAATTGTCAAAATGACCAATATGGAAGCCAAGCAGAGAATCTTAAAGGCAACAAAAACAAAGGGCCAAGTGACATTCAGAGGCAAACCAATTAGAATCACTCCAGACTTCCCAAACCAAGTCATGAGAGCCAGAAGGGCTTGGAGTAACATATTCCAAACTCTGAAAGAAAACAACTTCCAGCCAAAAATTTCCTACCCAGCAAAACTTTCTATCAAATTAGATGGAGAAATAAGAAGCTTCCATGACAAACAGAAACTGAAGGAATTTATGTCTTCAAAACCAGCACTAGAGAAAATACTCAAAGAGATTAACTACAAAGAAGAAAGAGGTAACACACACCAGAACCAGAGAAACAACATTTTCCATCCAACAGACAACTAAGATTGGTTATCTGCGGAGATTCATTACTTATGTTAGTCTTTTACCTATCTCTAAATGGTATTGTTTGCCTTTATTGTTGTTATTTTTAGGATTTCTAGTTGGAATATTAATATACCTTCAGATATAGCATTTGGAAATATTTTATCCCATTCTATTAGTAACTGTTAACTCTGTTTACATTGTCTTTGGATATACAATTTTTTATTTTTTAGGGAGTTTGTATACTCTTCTGATGCCTGTGCCATTGAAATCATATCCAAGAAATCACTGCCAGTTTCAATGTTGTGAGGTTTTATGACCCAGATTTTCTCCTAAAAGTTTATAGTCTTAAGATTTATATTTAGGTCTTTTATCTATTTTGAGTTAATACTTGTATATGGGATTAGGTAAGGGTCCAATTTTATTCTTTTCCATGTAATTATTATGTTTCAACAATATTTAGTTAAAAGATTATTATTTCCACCACCAAATGTTCGTGGAAACCTTGTCAAAAATAACTTGACAATATAGGGAAGAATTTAGCTCTAGGCTTTTATTTAACTCCAATGGTTTATATATCTGCCTTTAGAATAGTACTACACTGTTTCAATTATTGTAGCTTTATATGGTTTGAAATCAGAAAATATGTATCTTCTAGCTCTGTTCTTTTTCAAGATTGTTTTGGGTATCTAGAGTCCATATTCCATATTAGGATAGATTTTTTTTCTGAAAAATAAATATATAAATGTATGATAGTTTCACCTAAAAAAAATAGAAAAAAAAATATTCTCTGGTAAGAAAGAAACTAAAAGGAAATATTGAAATGTTATCTTTAAGTCATCAAAAGCTTGGTATCAGACAAATGAAACTGTTATGTGAGATTATCATTTTTAATTTTTGATAAATTGCTATAATACTAGATGTCAACCACTAGGCCAAGCATGGGAGGGAGGGATGGGGAGAGGAAGGGGTGGGGATCGGGTGGGGGATGACTGGGCGATGTGTGCATGTATGTCTACAAAAGTTTGTATCCCACTATGATGTATGAATACAGTGCACCAATAAAAAGAAAGAAAAATAAATAAATAATTAAATATGAAAAAAAAATTAAGTATAAAATAGGTCTGGGAGTATAGCCCAGAGGTAGAAAAGCCCCTGGGTTCCATCCCCAGTACCACCCACACAAAAAAGGTAGCTGGGCATGGTGGCACAGGCTTGTAATCCCAGTACTTGGGAGGCGGAGACAGGAAGAACTGCAGGTTTTCAGCCAGTCTTGGCAACTTAGTTTCAGAGTGAGGCCTTCTGGAACTTAGTGAGACTCTGTTTCAAAATAAAAGAATAAAATAGGTCTGAGTATGTATCTTGGAACTAGAATGTGCCTGGGTTCAATCCCCAGTACCAAAAAAAGGGGTGAAAGGTGCTGGGGTATAGTATGGTAGAGCACCCCTGGGTTCCATCCCAGTTCTATGAAAAGGGAACAAAAGGAACAACATTCTAATTCTGCTAACATTTTTAAAAGTGTACCATACCTTTACTTCCAAAGTAGCACCAAATGCCATTCGGAAATGTCCATTATAATCTTTACTAAAAATCCTCTGGAATGTCTGCTTGAAGAGAGAAGTGTTGAAGGAGTCCCCCATCACCATGTGGCCTCTGGGTGGGAAGAAAAGACAGCAGCACTGGGTGAGCGAGCGCGTCCAAATGCTCCCGGGGTTCACACAGTGGGAAGAGAGGACACCGTGCCCAGAGCGCACCAACCCATGAACCAAACAGCAAGCTCAACTTGTACTTGGGAAACAAGCGATTTCTAAACATTACAAAACATCTTTAAGAACAGTTCTACATTTTGATTACTATGTTATTATTCATATCTCTCTCCTTAAAATAATATTATCATTCAGGGCAAGGAGGTGCATGCTTGTAATCCCACTACTTGAGCGGCTGAGGCAGGAGGCTGGCAGGTTCATGGCCAGCTCCAGCTATTTAGTGAGGTCCTCTCCAACTCAGTGAGACCCTATTTCAAAACTACAGGACAGAGCTGGACGTGGGGGCGCACACTTGTAATCCCACTACTTGGGAGGCTGAGACAGGAGGATCGCAGGTTCACAGCCAGCCTCAGCTACTTAATGAGGCCCTCCGAAACTTAGTGAGACCCTCTTTCAAAACAAAAGAATAAAACATAGAACTGAGGGTGTAGTTCACAGGAAGAACGTCCCTGGGTTCAATTCCCATTGCCTCAAAAGCAAAACAAAATGACAACAACAACAACAAAAAAAAAAAACTAAAGAATAAAAAATAAGGCCAGACACGGCGGCGCAGGCTTGTAATATCAGTACTTGCTAGACTGAGATGAAGGATCACAGGTTCACAACCAGCCTGAGCCACTTAGAGAGGCCCTCCGGAACTAAGACCCTGTTCCAAAATAAAGAATAAAAAATAGGGCTGGGCATGGTGGTGCACGCTTGTAATCGTAGCATTTGGGAGCCTGAGACAGGAGGATCGCGGTTCGCAGACAGCCGCAGCTACTTAGTGAGGCCCTCTGCAACTCAGTGAGACCCTGTTTCAAAATAAAGGATAAAAAATAGGGCTGGGGGTGCAGCTCAGATTTAGAATGCCCCTGGGTTCCATCCCCAGCACTGTTTTAAAAAACAAAAAACATAAAGATTAAAAAATAGGGCTGCAGGTGTAGCTCAGGATTAGAATGCCCCTGAGTTCAGTCCCTAGTACCAAAAAAAAAAAAAAAAAAAAAAAAGGTTGGGGGTGTATCTTGAGGGTAGAATGCCCCTGGATTCAGTCCCCAGTACTACAAGAAAAATAAAAATAGCCAGGCGTGGTGGTGCACGCTTGTAATCTCCGCGCTTGGGAGATGGAGACAGGAGGATCGTGCAGGTTTGAAGCCAGCCCCACTGGCTTAAGAGACCCTGTTTCCAAATAAAAATATAAAATAGGTCTGGGAGTGTAACCCGGAGGTAGAAAGGTTTCCAGGAACCCCAGTACCACTAAAAATAAGTAAGTAAGTAAGTAAGTAAGTAAATAAATAAATAAATAAATAAATAAATAAAACTACCACGGGCTGGGGTCCGGCTCTGGTAGTGCACCTGCCAAGATGTGCAGGCCCGAGCCTGGATTCCTAGCACCACAAAGCAACAGCAGCGGCAGCAACAACAACAGAAAGACTTTTTCCCAGGTGTTTTCTGTCAACATACCCAGTAAGATTTGTACAACATTTCATCTCCAAAAGTCCAGTTTGATCAAGGGCACACGCATAGATATCAACGCAGTGACCATTTGTGGCAGCTCGACTAGCAAGCATCTCATAGTGCTGTAAAGAAGAAAACAATATCTTTAAGAAAACAAGTTTTCAAAATAAAATAAATTAATTAAATTAAATTAAAAAGAAAGAAAAAAGAAAACAAGTTTTCAGTTTCAACACACTCTAAACACTCATGGCCACCCAGTCTAAGGTCGGGGGGCAGGGACAATCATTTGACATCAGCACAATCTGGAAGTCTGTGAGAAAGCAATCCTGCCAAACCGTGGCCCACAGCCCGGCAATGAGGCCGTCGCTCCAGTGCCGTCCTCACCAGCACAGGCACCAGCACAGCCCACCTCCAGCAGTACCCACCTTGGTTGCCTTCTTCATGAACCGTGCATTATCTTTCTCAATATCATGCCAGGAACGAATAGGAGTCTTTAACTCATCCCCAACCACCATGCCAGGCCCCTGGGTGGGGGGACCCCCAGTGAACAGCATGATCCTGGCTCCCGTGTTGGGGAGAGTGCCCTAAAGTAGTAAACAGCAGAGTATTAGTAGTGCATAGCCTCAGCCAGGCACGATGGCACACATCTGTAATCCCAGTATTTTGGAGGCTGCAATAGGATGAGTGCAAGTTCGAGGCCAGCCTCAGTAATTTAGTAACTTAGTGAAGCAATCAGTGAGACTCAGTTTCAAAATAAAAAATAAAATAAAATAGGGCCAGAGTATAGCTCAGAGATAGATAGCTCAGAGAGAGAATGACCCTGGGTTTAAACCCCAGAATAAAAAATCTGAAAAAGGTCAGATATGGTAGTGCGTACTTGTAATCCCAGCACTTGGGAGGCTGAGGCAAGAGGGTTGCACAGGTTCAAAGCCAGCCTCAGCTACTTAGTGAGGTTTTCAGTAACTTAGTGACACCCTGTTTCCAAATAAAATAAATCATCATAGTGAGACCCTGTTTCCAAATAAAGTATAAAATAGGTCTGGGAATACGGCCGGAGGTAGAAAAGCCCCTGGGTTACACCCCCAGTACCACAAAAAAGAAACATCCAAATAAAATATAAAATAGGTCTGGGAGTGTACCCTGGGGGTAGAAAGCCCCTGGGTTCTATCCCCAGTACCAAAAACAAACAGCCAGGCATGGTGGCGCACGCTTGTAATCCCAGCATTCGGGAGGCTGAGACCGGAGGATCGCAGTTCGCGGACAGTCTCTGCTACTTAAAAGTGAGGCTCTCTGCAACTCAGTGAGACCCTGTTTCAAAATTAAGAATAAAAAATAGGGCAGGGTGTGTAGCTCAGAGGTCAAATGCGTCTGGGTTCCATCCCCAGACACGCAAAAAAAAAAAAAAAAAAAAACTTAAAAGTATATAGCCTCATCTCCAAGGGCGGATTCAGTTTCCTTAAGATGCGCTCTCTTCGGCTGGTTGTTTTGAGGGTTTTGGTGTATCTCGGGGGCACTGGGGATTGAGCCTCAGGAGGCTAAGCACATGCTCTACGTGCAGAGCTGCGCTCCACAGCCCCTCTCCAGCTGTTCATCTGACTGCTGATACTGAAAGAAAGCAATTAAATGCAGAAGTTTAACATTTTTCTCACCCTTAATATGTTGTATACTTTTATTAGTTTACTGTGAACACTTCCCCACCACTGTTCTAATTCCTTTATTTTTTTCTTAAAACCATTTTGTACTTTCAAAGCATTGAAAAGCTCCTTCAATGCGGAATAATGACAGGAGACTTAGGTGACAATGTATTTTCAAACAAAGCCACCAAATACAATTCCTAAGAGTAAGTTTCTGTGATTCGAGAGGCCTCCGCACATTCTGAATTACCTCTAACAAACCCACAGCGATAGACAGAGCCACGCCAGTTGATCGCAGCGGCCGCTTCCCCTGGGGGACCGGCCACGGGTCCCGCTGCAGCTCCCCAAGCAGATCGGTGAGGGTCATGTCGATCTTGTGAACGGGCTGCAGAAATCTGTACGAGGTGAATGAACACATCAACGGTGACTTAATTAAGAACGCTGGTCTTTCACCCCTAGTGATATATAATTATTACTCAAAATCATTATTCAGAGTAGAAAAATCTTGATAGTTTTTCTTCAAAGTTATCTCTAATTGTAAGTGCTAAGCAATGCACAGAAATTCTGTTGGGAAATATAACTTAAAGCTTAATATTTAATAATTTATATATGCAGCATAGTGAAAAAAATCAAAGGAAGAAATCAGCTTAATCAAATTTTAAGCAGCCAGAAATTCCTAAAGACCCGTGCCGTGTAAATTCAGTCCAGTCCACTTACGCGGCCAAATTCATTCTAACAGTTCAGTATGTATCCCATGAGCACTTGTTTCTCGTCACAGGGAGAGGCTGTCCCTGGTACGGCAACAACGCACTCTGTCGAGTTTACTAGATGTGAACGCGGCCAGCTCCAGCCCTAGTGCAGCAATAGCTGATTGAAGCGAGTGCCTGCTGCAGGCTTTTCTGAGGACATTCAAGAGAGGTTTTTGTTTTGTTTTTGTTTTTTTCAGTTTTACCCGTTTTACTTACGGATCAAAAAGGATAACAGCCATACATCCAATAGGAAACAAATGATTGTGTGCAATGGTTTTAAAACCTTTGTGATAAAACATTAAATACTGATTGGGTTTAATCATTTATTTTGTTCTCTGATAAGAAAACCAAAGTTGTAACATTGCACGTCAGTCCTGGGTGCCCGCAGGGACGCACGTAATGCTGCAGTCGGAGTCTCACCTGCTTGAAATGGACGGCTGCTCCTGAGGCTGGGCAGGTCTGGGCTGCTGCATGGGCATGGCCGGCTTGGTCAGACCCAGCATATCCTAAAAAAAACACAGAGACTCATTTTCCAACAAGCTGAGGTGAATAGTTAATTTTTAAGAAACGTCCTATTCTGGCACATGCCTGTCATCCCAGGACTTGGTAGACTGAGACAAGCACTGCAGGTTCAAGGCCAGCCTCAACAACTTATCAAGACTAATTCAGAATAAAAAATTAAAAGGCGGCCTCTCTCACTCTTGAGATGGCCTCCCTTAAACATGTATCCCTTCCACCCCGCCCCACTTTCCTAAATAAACCTGTCTTTGTCTCTGAAAAAAGTGGACTGGGGGTGTAGCTCAGAGGCAGAATGCCCCTGGGTTTGATCCCCAGTACCAAAAATAAAAATATCTTGAGCTGGGCATACTGGCTTATGCCTGTGATCCCAGTACACGGGAGGCTGAGACAGGAGAATCACTAGTTTGAGGACAGCCTCAGCAACCTAGGGAGACCCTCTTACAAAATAAAAAACTAAAAAAATTTAAAAAGGGCTGGGGGTAGAAGTAGAACACTCCTGGATTTAATACTCAGTAACGTAAGAAAAAAATAGTCCTTGCTCTGGTTTCTGTATAAGCAAGACACAAACCTGAATTTGCTTTGCAGTTAAATCCTTGGTCCCTCGGAAGACATAGCTTTTAGAGATTCCTTCACAGCTTAGTTCATGAACCTGCACCATCCTCCCAAAGGTGATGAGGCCCAGCAGAGCATCCGGAGGGAGGAGACTCAGGGACATCTGCAGGGACTCCTTGAGGGCCTGAAGGTCGTCTTCCTCCAGGCATGTGTCGACCACATAGAGGAAGATCAGAGGGGACTGAGCGCCTCGCTGCAGAAAAAAGAAAGCATAATGAGCGGCGTAAAATCGTAGCTGGGCGGGCGTGGTGGGCACGCTTGCAATCCCCGCTCTTGGGAGGCAGAGACAGGAGGATCGCGCTGGTTCAAAACCAGCCTCGCTGGCTTAAGAGACCCTATTTCCAAATAAAAATATAAAGTAGGTCTGGGTGTGCAGCCCGGAGGTAGAAGGGTTTCCAGGAACCCCAGTACCACCAAAAGAAAAAACAAGAATGTATCCAGGCACGGTGGCACAAGCTTGTCATCCCAGCATTTGGGAGGCTGAGACAGGAGGAATGCGGTTTGCAAACAGCCTCAGCTACGCATTACTGCCCTCTCTGCAAGTCAGTGAGATCGTTTCAAAATAAAGAGTAAAAAAATAGGACTGGGGGTTTAGCTCGGGGGTAGATTGCCTCTGGGTTCCATCCCCAGTACTGCAAAAAAACAGATGTAATCAGCTCTTTTAAAAGCAAATCAGAGCCAGCTTGGTGGAGCATGCTTGTAATCCCAGTAGTTGGGAGGCTGAGACAGGAAGATCGCAGATTCTAGGCCAGCCTCAGCAAGTAGTGAGACTCTCATCAACCTAGTGAGACCCTGTTTCAAAATAAAAATAAATCAGGCATGGTGGCGCACGCTTATAATTCCTGCGCCTGGGAGTCTGAGACAAGAGGACTGCACAGGTTCGAAGCCCGCCTCAGCTACTTAGTGAGGCTCTCAGCAACTTAGTGAGACCCTGTTTCCAAATAAAATGTAAAATAGGTCTGGGAGTATAGCCTGGCGGTAGAAAGCCTCTGGGTTCCACACTTAGTGCCACAAAATAATAATAATAATAATAATAATAATAATAATAATAATAATAATAAATAATAAATAATAATAATAAATAATATAAAATAAAAATAAAAATAAAAAATAGGGCTGGGGTTATACACAGAGGTAGAATGCCTCTGGGTTTAATCCCCAGCGCCACATAAAAGCAAATCAGGTATGAAAATAGCAAGTCTTCATCCACATTTACTCTCAGGGAATAAGAGCACAAACCTCTACTTATCTGGGTAAATGATTCTGATTCTATTAAAACACAAGAAATATAAAAGCCGCCCATCTCCAACAAGTATTCAGCATTTCTGAACACTACAGGGTGCCAGACATTGTTCCAGGCCCTGGGATCCATCAGTAACAGCCATGACCAAGAGCCCTGCCTGCCTCCGGAGTGTGCTTTCTGGGACAGGGAGGGCTGTAGGACCGTGAACACCCTGAGTGGGGGCGTGGGGGTAGGGCCAGTTCCAGCAGCAGAGAAAGAGGCAGGCGGCTTGGTAAGAAAGTGACACTTGCGCAGATGCCTGAAAGGTGTGCATGGGGGGGTGGAGAAGTGGGACAATTCAGACACAGAGGAAAGACAGCCTCCACCTAAGCAAACAGCCAGAGCAAAGGTCCTTGGGCGGGCAAGCTTCCAGCTGTGCAGTCAGGCAGGCCCGCTGGATCGCACAGAGGCAGTAGAAATTCAGGTCGAGTGGTAACACCAAGGGCTCTGAAACCATCTTTTGCTCTACGTCAGAGGGGAGCCATTTTCACCAGAGGAGACTTTTTTTTTTGGGGGGGGGGGTAATAGGGATTAACCCAGAGGCATTCTACTTCCAAGCTATACATTTTTTTGCATTCCTGGGAATTGAACCCAGGGGCATTCTACCTCTGAGATAAATCCCTCCCCCTATTTTTTCTTTTTTTTTTTTAAACAGGGTCTCACCGGGGCGTGGTGGTGCACGCTTATAATCCCAGCTTTCAAAAGGCCGAGCCAGGAGGATCTCTTTTTGTGGACAGCCTCAGCTACTTAGTGAGGCCCTCTGCAACTTAGGCCCTGTTTCAAAATAAAGAATAAAAAATAGGGCTGGGGGTATAGGTCAGAGGTCAAATGCCCCTGGGCTCCATTCCCAGACCCGTAAAGAAAAAAAGAAAGAAAGAAAAAAACAGGGTCTCAGTAAGTTGTGGAGGGCCTCACTAAGTAGCTGAGGCTGTTTGTGAACCACGCTCCTCCTGGCTCAGTGGATCTGTGGATCTCTGTGTCAGAGTGTGGTGGTGCACGGGGATCACAAGTGTGCACCACCACACTCAGCCTTCCAGCTCTTTTTAAAATTGTTTGTTTTGAAGTAGAGTCTTGCTGAGCTGCTGAGCGTCTTTGCTAAGTTATTCAAGCTGTCCTTGAACCTCTGGTCCTGTCTTCGCCTCTCAAGTACTGGGATTACAGGCATGTGCCCCACACCCCGCTCACCACTGGAGATTTATAAACAAATAAGTAACATGATAAGTGTGTGTGCATGTGCGTGTGTGTGTGCGTGCGTGCGTGTGTGCGTGTGTGTGTGTGTGTGTGTATTACTGGGAACTGAGCCATTGTGCATTCTAGCTACATCCTCAGACCAATTTTACTTCTTATTTTGAAACAGTCTCAAGGTTGGTGAAAGCCTCAATGAACTGCAGAGGCTGTCCTTGAACCTGTGATCCTCCAGTCTCAGCCTCCCAAATACTAGGATTACAAGGATGCGCCAACATGCCCAGCTCATGATAAATGTTTTTAAAGAATTACTCTACTGGGTTAAAAATAAAGTATAAACAGGCAAAACAGGAGATGGTATAACCAGGGAGGACAGACAGAAGACTGCCAAGATAATTCAGGGTGAGAGACAGCCTCTGGCCCAGGAATGAAGACAGACATGGGAGACTTCTGGGTAAGTTTTAAATACCGAGCAAGTGGGATGTCCTAAACAGATGTGATACGGGATGTGTGTTGAGAGATCAAGGATGAGACTAAGGTTTTTAAACTGACGGAGAGACCATGGAGGTCAAGCTGTGAATTTAGTCAGCTCCAGCTTTTTTCGCAGCCTTCTATCAAAACCTAAAAACAATGCCTGTAACTGCACACACATTCTAACTGAATGTTTAAGATCCTGATGCCCAGCTGAGTGTGCTTGTGCATGCCTGTACTCCCAGTCCTTGGGAGGCTGAGACAAGAAGATGGCAGGTTCAAGGCCATCCTCAGCAAGTCATGAAACTCTCACCAACCTACTGAGACTTCTTTCAAAATAAAAAAATTAAAAATTGGGCTGGAAGGATAGCTCAGAGGTAAAATGGCCCTGGGTTCAACACTCTCCCCACCCCAAAAAACACCCTCACAGCTAAGTTTCTCGAACAGGTAGGCAACACTGAAGACAAAAGATTTCAAGAGAAACTCAGTGCTTAACATGTTTTACTAAATGCACAATAAAGAAGTTACCTGAACCATGTACTCAATCGTAGAAAACTGGGGCATCAATTCAGCAGGCTGATTCACCTCAGAGATGCCTGTGTAAGCTGGAGGAAACTAAAAAGAAGAAAAACAATGTTTGATGAGGTCTGAAAGATATTCTTGATAACTTTTTGTTTTCCACTTATAAAAAGGGTTAATAAGCATATATTAATCCTGAAAATACAAAATATAAAACATGTTAGTAAAACATAAAGTCACAATTAAAATTTCTAATTCTGCTTTACATTTATAGCATTCTACAAGTTTTAAAAATCTACCTTATTTTTTAGAGTTGCTTCAGGTTATATTAAAACTTCTAACTGATTAAAAACAAAGCATTAGCCAGGCATGGTGGTGCACACTTGTAAAAACCAGTACTTGGGAGGCAGAGATAGGGCGATTGCAGGTTCACGGCCAGCCTCAGCTACTTAGTGAGGCCCTAGCACTTCCTTTTTTTTTTTTAATTGTTCAATTTCACTTTTTTCTGCTCACCCCACACACTCCCTTGTGCCCCCACCTTTTCTCCATCACTCCACTGGGGTTTCTCCCCCATTTCCTAATGGCACTTGTTCTCTGCACTTAATATAATAACACAGGTACTTAAGTTTGGTTTAAAACTCTCCGCAAACATTTTAGTCAGTATTTAGGCTGATTTTTCATCTGAACAAGTTTTAGCTTTATATTAAGATGTTTAGGTCCATTTCCCCAAGTTTAACAGATGATCACATAGGCCCGCAACCTCAGAGGAAGCTGATTCAAGTCCTGCAGAGAGAACAGGCAGCTCTAAAGGGCCAAGAGGAAGCGGAACTACTGGCCATCAAAAAACCTCCAGTCCCACCGGCCATGACTGCCCACTGGCTGCAGCCCCCGACAAAGTAGAACTTTATGTGTCTACAACAGGTGAAAGAACACAGGTAGGGGTGTAGTGACAAACACCTGCAATTCCAGTACTTGGAAGGCTGGGACAGGAGGACCACAGGTTCAAGGCCTGTCTCGGCAACTCAGTGAGGACCTCTGCAACTTAGTGAGACCCTGTTTCAAAATAAAAATAAGCTGGGCGTGGTGGCGCATGCTTGTAATCCCCGCGCTTGGGAGGCAGAGACAGGAGGATCGCGCAGGTTCGAAGCCAGGCACGCTAGCTTAAGAGACCCTGCTTCCCAATAAAAACCTAAAAAATAGGTCTGGGAGTGCAGCCTGGAGGTAGAAGGGTTCCATCCCCAGTACCACCAAAAATAAATAAATAAATAAATAAATAAATAAATAAATAAATAAATAGGGCTGAGGATGTAGCTTGGAGGTAGAATGCCCCTGGGTTCAATCCACAGCACCAAAAAAAAAAAAAAATACACCCACACTCATGTGTACACACACACACACACACACACACACACACACACACAAACCCAGACACACTGGCCGTCTCCTAGCAATCTGGAGATGCCCTGTTCACACACAGAAGGCAGAAAAAGGGGACAAGATCACCCTGACGCTCCAGGGCCAAGCTCTCATCTATTAGCTCCACACGCACTGAGGGGTTCATTTCCTCCACTCAAGCTGGGAGAGTCATAAAAGAGGACTAATACCTACAACATGCAGATTTCTAGGCCACTCCTGTAAACTGGCAGGTAGAGATCTCAAAACAACGTCATACTGCCAAATGTGCAGGAGCACTTGTGCGTCAAGATCCGTTCTAAATCCTTTACGTTCATTAACCTGGTTCCACTCTCACGACATTTCCCTTGAAGTACGTGTAGTACTATTATCCTACCTTTAGAGACTAGGGAACTGAGGCTCAGAAGCCCAAGTGGCAACGGGAGCCGAGAGCCAAACCCAGGCCGACTGGACGCAAGAGGCGTCTCCTGACTGGCGTGCAACCCCACCTTAGGACGTTCCGATGAGTATTAACCACAGACATCAATCCTGAATGTTTTAAGATTCACATACACTTCTCAATCTCTCATGGAGATTATTATTATTTTTTTTGGCAGTACTAGGAATCTACACTATACCCCCAGTCTCTCATGGAGATATATCCCCAAAAGAATCTGTGCTCTGAACCTATAGTCAGTCATCAACTATATACTGTTTTTCTTTCCATCACTGGACTTAATATGTGCTGTATCTGAGAATGTAATTAATTATAATTATGGTCAAATATATGAATACAGATGTGATTAATAGCTTAAAAGAGCTATTAAAATAATATGTATTGTGTTAGATACAATCAATTTTCTCGTAACAGCTTTACTGAAGTGTAGTTCACACCAGGCATGGTGGCACACACATATAATCTCAGTAGTTAGGAGGCTGTGACAGAAAGGTTTTAGGTTCCAGGACAGCCTCAGCAACTTAGTGAGACTCTCAGCTCCTTAATGAGACCCTGTATCAAAATAAAAAATAAAATATGACCGGAGGTGTAACGAAGAGGTAGAATGCCCCTGGGTTTAATCCTCAGTACAAAACAGACAAGCGAACAAGCAGACAAACTGTACTTTACCTAGCATACAATTCACCCATTTTAAGTCTGCAGTTCCATGACTTGTAGTAAATGGACTATGCAATGAGCACATCAAGCTGAGAACATTTTCACCATGCACCGCTAAACAGCAGTCGTGGCTCGGGGGTCACCTACTGGCAGACACATGCTGAGCATGCGCAAGGCCCTGGGTCTGACCCTAGGCACAGGAGAAAGAAAGAAGGGGAGGGGTCTGGCTCTTGTTATCTTGAGCTTCTTTGTATTTGGTAGCTTTGATTTTTTAATTAAAAGAACTTCATTATGTATGATACTTGGATCCTAAAGTCAGAAAGATCAAACAAAGAAAATTCAGTATCGTTTACCATCGGACTGGATATAGTGAAGTCAGGTGAAACATAAATATTCAGGTGAAACATAAATAGTCCAGCTCCTCGGGAAGCTGAGGTAGGAAGGCAACAAGAGGCCAGCTCGGGCAACTTGGTGAGACCCTACTTCAAAATGTAATAAAAAGGGCTGGGGATGCAGTTCAGTGAGAGTGCTTGCCTAGCATGCCTGAGGACCTGCGTTCAATCCCCAGCGAACACCTTCACTCCTAAGGAAAAAAAACCCACAAATATAACTCGTTTTGTCTTATTTGCGGTTCTGGGGACTGAATCCAGGGACACTTTCCCTCCAAGCTACACCCCTATCCCCATTCTTTAGTCTTTATTTTGAAACAGGGCCTCACTAAGTAACTGAGGCTGAATGTGAATCTGCGATCCTGTCTCAGCCTCCCAAGCACTGAGATCACAAGTGTGTGTCACTAGGCCCGGCTATGGTTATATTTCATTAGAGAAACATATGTGCTTCCTACAGAAAACCTAGGAGAAAAAAAAGAATTCTGTGTTTTCCCCAGAACAAATGATGAATACTCAAACAATAAAACCATTCAACAGAAAAATCACAAAAGAACACTGTGCTTTAAGAAACTGCCTTGAGTTCAGCAGTAAATGCTGACTGCCAGTGTACATGGAAAGCCAAACTCATGTAAATTTTTTTCAAAGTAGTACAACTGAAATAAAGCATATAAAAATATTTTTAAAAATAATTCACATGGCAAGAGTGGACATCTTTTTCTTGTTCCTGATTTTAGGGGGAAAGCTTTCAGTCTTTCACCATTAAGTATGATGTTAGCTGTGGGTTTTTCATAGATGCTTCAAGTTGAGGATATTCTCATCTATTCCTAGTTTGTCAAGTGTTTTTATCAAAAAAAAAAAAAGTATTGGATTTTGTCAAATGCTTCTGTATTAAGGTTGTCACGTAGTTTTTGTCCTTTATTCTATTGATATGTTGTATTATATGGATGGATTTTGTATAATGAACCAACCTTGCATTCCTGGAATAATCCCATTTGTCTATGTTACATAAACCATTTTCTATGCTGCTGGGAAAAAAAATAATAATAATTCACATACCTGATTTCTCTGGAAACAGAAATTACAAGCCCAAAGTTTTGCTCGATAATCAACCTGACTGTAGGAAAGACAAATATCACAATGAGGTGCTTTTAAGAAAAAGTATCCAGATGTACATTTTAAGTTCAATAAATCACACAAACTGTGCCTTTTTTCCCTTTTTTTTTTTTCCCCTGTACTGGGGATTAAACCCGGGGGCATTTTACCCACAAGTACTCCCCCAGTCCTAGTTTTCATTCTGTATTTTGAAAAAGGGTCTCACTAAGTTGTGGAGGGCCTCATTAAGTAGCTGAGACTGGCTGTGCACCTGTGATCCTTCTGTCTCGATCTCCCAAGTACTGGGATTACAAGTGTGTAGCATCACATCCAGCAGACTCGTATTTCTGAGTGTGTGAATAAATAAAATTCTGCAAAATTTCACTGCAGTAGAATTCTGGCTAGTAAACACAACAAAAGTTTCTTTAAGGAGCTGCAATGAAGAATTAGTAAAATTTGTGTCCTCTTTTTCAGTTTCCTACATCATTTTTAAATTTATTCACATATAAATTACATATTATTTCTTTTTGCCTAGTTTTTTTTTGTGTGTGTGATACTGGGAATAAAATCCAGGGGCTTTCTACCTTTGAACTACACCCCCAGCCCTATTTTTTTTGTTCTGTGTTTTGAAACAGGGTCTCACTGAGTTGCAAAGGGCCTAAGTAGCTGAGGCTGGCCGTGAATCACAGTTCTCCTCTCTCAGCCTCCCAAATGCTGGGATTACAAGAGTGTGCCACCACACCCAGCATGCCTGTTACCTTAACCCAGTCTTCAGCATTTTTTTCTAACATCTTTACTGTTCATCTACATGAAAATAATAAAATTTCAATAATAAAAGCATATTTCACAGACAGGACAAGCTTCTTAGATTTTAACCTCACTTAGCTACTTAAAGAAAAGTTGGCACTCAAAGGTATGATTCTAGGTTGATATGCTTCTGAGAATTCGTTCAAGATAATGCTTCTGCTATTTCTCCCTCCTCTTTCTACATTTATAGAATTAATAAATAGTGAGTATCACTTTGGTTTTTTTTGTTATTGTTTTTTTTTTTTTTTTTTTTTGCGGGTCTGGGGGTGGAACCCAGGGGCATTTGACCTCCAAGCTACACCCCCTGCCCTAGTTTTTATTCTTTATTTTGAAACCGGGTCTCACTGATTTGCAGAGGGCCTCACTAAGTGGCTGAGGCTGGCCTTGAACCGCAATCCTCTGTTCTCAGCCTCCCGAATGCTGGGATTACAAAGCGTGCGCAACCACGCCCGGCGTGAGAATCACTTTGAAAGAAAGCAGCAGCATTCTTAACATGGTCACATGAACTAAAATAGTTTCTTCATATAAAAAGTTTTTGACAATTGCCACCTGTTTCAAAATCCTTTCAGCTAGGCATGGTGGCACACTCCTGTAGTCCCATCTACCCTGGAGAAAGAAAGAGGAGGATCACCTGAGCCTAAGAGTTCGAGTCCAGGCTGAGCAAAATAGACCCCCATATAAACAAGTACAACAGAAATTCACTCAAATAGTGCCCAGATATATGAAAAAAATTATAGGTCACTCTCTCAGGTACAAAAAAACTACATGTAACAGTAAAATCATTAAGAGCTAAAATTTCCTCTGGGTACTACTTCTTCTAGCCAGACAGCACCACCACACCAGGTAAGCAAGGGGAAATGGTCTAAGATGGGTGTGGGGGTACATGGACAGACATCCAAGTATCTCAGCACTGGGAGGCTGAGACAGGAGGCTTGCTGATGTGACCACAGCCTCGGCAAGGAGCGAGGCTCTCCTCAACCTAGGGAGACTCTGTTTCAAAATTAAAATAAAATAGGGCTGCAGGAGTAACTTGGAGATAGAATGTCTCTGGGTTCAATCCCCAGTACCATACACACACAGAAAGAGAAAATGGTCTAAAGTTTTTAAAATTTTTTTGCAAAATTCTTTAAAAGGTAACCCATACAAGTACATAGGCAAAAAGTAAACTGATACTGGACAGAAAATGTGAACTCCAAGCCAAGAGTGCTGGCCCACGCTGGTAATCCCAGCATTCGGGAGGCTGAGACAGGAGGATCGCGGTTCGCGGCCAGCCTCAGCTACTTAGTGAGGCCCTCTACAACTTAGTGAGACCCTGTTTCAAAATAAAGAATAAAAAATAGGACTGAGGGTGTAGCTTGGCAGTAGAACGCCCCTGGGTTCTATCCCTAGTACCACAAAATTAAAAAAAAAAAAAAAAAAAAAAAAAAAGAAGAAGAAAGAAAGAAAGAAAATATGAACTCCAGCTGGGCATGGTAGCACATGTCTATAATCCCAGTGCATGGGAGGCTCAGAGGGGATTGCAGGCTCAAGGACAGCTTCAGCAACTTTGTGAGACCCCATTTCAAACTAAAAATAAAATATGGCTCAGGGTGTAGCAAGGAAGTAGAATCCCCCTGGGTTCAATCCCTGGTACAACTAGAAAGGAAAAAAAAAAAAAAGAAGGAATTCCAAATCCTTTCCTTCTGCCTCCCCACCCCATTCCCGTATTACTCCAGTTTCATCTGGAGTACCAGGCCAGGGAGTTTGCTATGAGCAATCGGCACCAAAGAATCTCATCACCGTGACTCATCTCGAAATTGCCAACCTGCCCAAACTGAACGACTTTTATGAAAATCTCATAGAAACAGAAATTTATTGCTGCCACCATTTTTTAAAATAATTCATACCAAAGTGGATTGAGAACAGCTTTGCAGGTTGGCCTGCTGCAAAGCACAGGCTCGTACTGCACGGGAGGCAGGTCTGGGCGCTCTTTCAGAGGAGTCAGGAGGCAGGCCAGGGGGACGACCATCCGCGTGGCCTCCAGGCGGCTGGAAGGCCACACGTTCCAGCTGAAGCGCACGCCATCTCGCTCCTCATTCTGCTGAATGAACTCCAGGTACGTCGCCATCGCCTAAAAGGGAACTAAAAGTAAAGCTTTAGGTGTATGTGAAATTCTCAACTAAACCTCAAAACACGAGATAGTCATGTTCTGTCTACCTACCTTCCTCTGACTTCAAAGTTCATCAACTCATTAATCTTTTCTTTGGTACTAGGGATGGAACTGAGGTGCATTCCACTTCTAAGCTACACCCCCCTGCCCTATTTTATTCTTTCATTTTGAAGCAAGGTCTCAATAAATTGCAGAGGGCCTCACTAAGTTGGAGGCTAGCCGCAGACCTGTGATTTCCCCCAGTCTCAGCCTCCCAAGTACTGGGATTATAAATGTCTGTCACCACACCCAACTTAACTCAGTTGTCTTTTTTTTTTTTTTTTTTTTTTTTTTTTTTGGTGGTACTAGGGGTGGAACCCAGAGGCTTTCTATCTCTGGGCTATACTCCCAGATCTATATTATACTTTATTTGGAAACAGGGTCTCACTAAGTTGCTGAGAGCCTCACGAGGTTGCTGAAGCTGGCTTCGAACCTGCGCAATCCTCCTGTCTCAGCCTCCCAAGCGCGGGGATTACAAGCGTGCACCACCATGCCTGGCTAACTCAGTTATCTTTAACTACTGTTCCTTTTTTTAACATTCTTCTCTAGCATTTAAAAATAATCAAAGGGATGAGAGATTTAATCGTGTGAACATCTCTGTGTGTAGGTAAACACTACTACTCTGTTTTAATTTCAGGTTGTTTTTTTTGAGGTGCTAAGGATGGAACCTAGAATCTAGAGCTTCACATGTGCTAGGCAAGTATTTTCCACTAAGCTACACTCCCAGACCCAAATACGGCATGTGTGTGTGTGTGTGTGTGTGTGTGTGTGTGTTACTGTGGATTGACCCAAGGACATTTTACCTCTAAACTATACCCCGACCAGCCCCGTTTAATTTTTTATTAGCGCCTCAAAAAGGTGTAAAGATCCTCTTTAAGTTGCCAAGGCTGGCCTTGAACCTTGAGAACCCCTGTCTCAGCCTCCCAAGAACTGGGATTACAGGTGTGTGCCACCACGCCGGGCTCTAAATAATAAACTTTCTCAAACACATCTCAAGCAAGCCAACCTCAGCACCTTGAAAAAGGGTGAGTCAAGTCTTGAATCCTATTTCAGCTTCAACTATGTTCCTCTCTGATTCTCTTATGTGCTCAGTTAAGGTGCATACTGTATTAAATTTGATATTCCAAGTAATCTTGTTTGTGTCTTTTCCCTTCTGTACTTTGCCTCCTGTGGAGGGAAGAACTGAACACTGGAGTCCAATTCATAACGAAAACCAGTTCTGGGCCAAAGTATTTCTACTTGGTATTACCAAAGTTAAAATGGGAAGTTTGCTACTAGGCTGAGCTGAGGAGTACCTTCCTCACCCTGGCTGCTTATTTACACGCCTCCTTTCTTTTTCGGGGGAGGAATGCTCACAACTTGCAGGACTAATTAAAATAACTGTCCTTCATACTGCCCCAGATAACCCCAATTTCATTGTGTGTTTTATGCATCCTGTTCTTGTCCTAAAATCTAGGGTAACACATTTCTAAGCTGTTAAAGTTTAAGGGAATGAGCCTCCCAAGAAAAGCATTAAAAAAGGCAAATTTTTAAAATCTGTTAAAGAAACCAGGCCTGGTGGTTGTAATTCCAGTACTTGTGAGTCTGAGACAGGAGAATCACAGGTTCGAGGACAGCCTCAGCAGCAGTAAGACTCTCATCAGTGAGATCCTGTTTCAAAATTAAAAAATAAAATAGGTCTGGGAGCTTAGCTTGGAGGTAGAATACCCCTGGGTTCAACACCCCATACCATAGGAAAAAAAGAAAAGGAAACATTTATTAAAGGAGCCATGCGTGGTGGCACATGCCTGTAATTCCAGTACTTGGGAGGCTGAGACTGGAGGATCACAGGTTCAAAGCCAACCTTGGCAATTTAGTGAGGCTCTCGGCAACTTAGTGAGACCCTGTTTCCAAAGGAAAAACTAAGCTGGGGATGTAGTTTAGAGGTAGAACACCACCGGGTTCAATCCCTAGTAACACACACACACACACACACACACACACACACACACACACACACACACACACACACACAGTGCCATACCACAGATAATTTGGACTAAGGCTAGAAAAGCAAACGAAGTAACTCGCTGTACCCAGCCAGTAAAAATCTCAAACGTGTGTTCAAACTGAAACACGAAGACAGCTACTTGTTATTTCTGGCAAAAAATCAAAGCTGAAGCACTGTTTACCCGGAAGGCACTTGAGCAGCTTCCTGGAGGAGGGAGGATAGGGAACTAGATCCCACGGGAGTGAAAGCAAGTTCTAATATCACAATTCTCAGCAAGAGCCTCAGTAATCTTTATTAAATAACCACTCCGCTCTCGAAACGGTTCTTTAAATAAGATCCTGGTTCCCCGGTATCTACATGTTAAAACCTCCCTCTGTCTTCCACTGCCTCCTCCCCGCAACCCCTCTACATCCCGGATTCTTAACCCTGGGCAAACAAATCACACAATTCACAGAGGACAGAGAGAATCCACGAATCTTCTCAAACTGTATGCAAAACTGAGCACGGGAGACTATGCATTCTTCTGGGGAAGATTAGGTACACATCCTCTACCAAAGGCTCAAAGGATAAGGATATGTGGACAGGTAAATACCTGAATGAATGGATGGACGAACTGCAAAGATACTCTAAAAGACCCAACCAAAACACCCGAGCAACCCTTATCTCTCCGAGGAATGATTTTTCAGGACAAAGTGACAAGATTAATCACTCAAGGTAGTCTGAAGACCTAAGTTCTAGTACCACCTCTGCCACAGAGCAGAACCCCCGGGCTTCTCCATTATAAAATGGCTTGGGTCCTTTCGGCTGCGGAAGGGGAGTCAAAAGCCGTTCCTCCGCCAGCCCGGCATGGAGCGGACGTGTCCATTTCAGCAGCCTCCGGGCTCCTCGATGCCCTCCCTCACCCTAGAAGCACCCACCTCGCCCTCACGCTCACACCCGCACGCCCGCCCGCGACCGCTCACCTGTGGCCAGCCGAGTCCCAACAGCTGGAAAAGTTGGTCTCCGCTCCCACCGCCAAGTCCAGCTCAGCTCTTCAGCGATTGGCCAGCGCTCCGTGACGTCATATCACAGCGCCAGGAGCTAGCCAATAAGAGAGCGCCTACCCCGCTGCCTAGCAGAAGCGAGACAGAGGCTGCGCCGCCATCTTGGAAGAGGGCAGGACGGTACGGCCTCGCACTTCAACAGCACCGTCCACGTGGACTCCTCATTTCACGCACACACACACCCCGAGGCCCGGGCGCCCGTCGGGACGTTCCCAATTCGCAGCCAGCACTCTTCGGGGCCTCGCCCCGACATAGGACATAACTTGCTTCAGGGGGAAGTCCTCCTCATTGTCCTCGTTACCGGGAAGCCAGGAAGATGACGTCAGGTTGCGGAAGAAAGAGCGGCGCGCGCAGGAAGCGAAAGCTGCCCGAAGAGGGCGTCGGTGTGCGCGGGGGGCGGGGCGAGGGGCGGGAGCGGCCGCCGTGGGAGCGCATGCGCACTTGCATGCCTGGCAGGCGTTCTTAGGAGCTGGCCACTTAAAGTTTAAGTACAAATTGTTTTGGTTTTTCGCGGGGTGAGAAAAGTTCCTTTCTGATGCTTTCTGTCATCCTTCAATGAGATGAATAATCATGAACTGACATATTCAAGCATCTTACGAGACTATTAAAACTCATATTTACATGAAACACATATATATGTATATATACATGTATGTATTTATTTGGTGGGCGGGTACTGGAACCCAGGGCCATCCTACTTCTGAGCTACACCTGGAACCCATTCTCCTTCTTAAAACCCTACAGTTTTCTGGGCATGGTGAAACACACCTGTAATTTCAGTATTTAGGAGGCTGAGAAAAGAGATCACAGGTTTAAGAACAGACTCAGCAAGTAGTGAGACTTTCATCAACTTAACGAGCCCGTTTCAAAATAAAAATAAAAAATATTGTTGGTGGTATAGTTTAGAGATAGAATGCCCATGGGTTCAATCCCTAGTACCACAAGAAATAAAGAATATTCCGGGGTTCATAAGAAGGTAGAATGCCTGTGGGTTCAGTTCCCAGAGGGGATGAAGAATATATACATATCTGTTGTCCTTCCTTGCCTACGTGTGGCATTTCTGGGCTCTGTGTCCTTTTGCATGCCCCCCCCCCACCAAGAACCTCTTCTTCTTTCCTGACTGTCTCCTTCAAGACTCTGAAGAAGCCTTCTTTTGACCACCCCATTTCTTCTCCAAATGATAAGAACAAAAAAAAATAGAAAAACATAGAACCCCCAAACAAACAAGCAAACAAAAACAGTGGCAGAAATAGAAACCACAGAAGAGAGAAGAACACATTTGGACGATGTTTGAAGAGTTGGATATAAACTTCCTACAGAAGAGATCCTGCACCTGAAAAGAAAAATTCAGGCAAAGGAAGATCTGGAGCTCCTTCATGGACAGTGGTCGGCTGTTTTTTGTTTTTTTTTTTTTTTTTTTTTGTGTGTGTGTGTGTGTGTGTGGCACTGGGGGTGGAACCCAGGGGCTTTCTACCTCCGGGCTATACTCCCAGACCTATTCTATACTTTATTGGAAACAGGGTCTCACTAAGTTGCTGAGAACCTCACTAAGTAGCTGAGGCTGGCTTCAAACCTGCATGATCCTCCTGTCTCAGCCTCCCAAGCACTGGGATTACAAGTGTGCGCCACCACGCCCGGCTAGTGGTTGGGTTTTGACACTCATCACCACAGTGAGATAATGACATATATCACCCCAAAAATGTTTCCTCATGACTTTTGTGTTTTCTACAGATTGTTTTCGTACTGGGGTTGAATCCAGTGTCATCATACTTCTGAGCCACAACCCCAGATGTTTTTATTTATTTTTCATTTTTATTTTTTGTTGTACTGGGAATTGAACCCAGGGGCATTCTACCTCCAAGCTATACCACTGTCCTCCTCCTTATTTATTTATTTATTGTTGTAATGTGGTACTGGATATTGAACCCAGGGGTATTCTACTTCCGAGCTACACCCCAACACTATTTTTTAAATTTTTTAATTGGTGCATTGTAGTCATACATCTTAATGGACCTATTTTATTTTTTGAAATAGAGTTTCACTACGTTGATGATAGTCTCACTACCTGCTGAGGCTGTCCTTGAACCCGCGGCTCTCCTGTCTCAGCCTCCCAAGTACTGGGATTACAGGAGTGCACCACCACGCCTGTCTCATTCTTACTTCTAATAGCACAGGCACACTTCTGCCCACCTCTTTTCCATAAGGCTTGGATATATTGATAAGGTGCAACCAGTCCCTAAAATCTCAGGACTACCGTATTATGTACAGGCAAGTCGTTTCATCATTACCTAAGTTTCTCCAGGCTTTAAGTTGGTTTAGAATGTTATCCAAGTACCCCAACCCCTTTTAAAAGGTCAGTGGCACACTTCAGTAATACTAGGGACATGGGAGGCTGAGCCAGGAGGATTGAAAGTTTGAGGCCGGTGAAGGGGCACCTTAGCAAGACCCTGTCTCAATATAGAAAGCTTTGGGGTTATAGCTCAATGGAAGAGCACTCCTGGGTACAATTTCCTGTATACAACAACAGCAGACAAACATTTATAGGAGTGAAAAATAGCAACTAGGGCTTATATCAACAGTCCTACTAAGAACCTAATGAAAATCAGAAAGAAAAATAACAGGGATCTGGGGAATTCTCAAGTTAAATAGCGTTCCGCATGTTTGGAATTAAAAATATCCTTTCTCGTAGAAATATCAATAAGTCAAGGCGGGCATGGTAGCATATGCTTGTAATACCAGTACTGAGGAGGCTTAGACAAGACGACTGCAGGTTTGAGGACAGCCTCAGCAACTTAGCAAGACCCTGTTTCAAAACAAAAAATTAAAAAAATAAAAAGGCTGGGAGTAGCATGGAGGTAGAATGCTCATAGATTCAATCCCTAGCGTGGGGGAGGGGAGGGGAAGGGAGGAATATTAGTAAGTCTAATAAAGAAATAACACATTCTGGGTAGTCACAGCCTGTCCTGAGTAGGGAGGGTGGGGCTGGGGGTAGAAAGGGTTAGGAAGAGGGGAGAAAAGGAATGGCACCGCGGGCCAGGGAAGCCCTAGGAAAGGAGCAGGCATATTGGCTGGCTGGACTACAATTCCCAGAAGACCTTGGTGCAGGCTCCTGCCGGATGCAGTCTTGGCTCTGAAAACTGCAGAACCTGTTTGCTACTGGGCGACGCTGGCCTCTGCTCTGATGGCTTCTCCTAGGAAGGCAGTGATTGTTCCCGGGAATGGAGGCGGAGATGTGGCCACCCACGGCTGGTACGGCTGGGTAAAAAAGGAGCTGGAGCAGGTAAGAGAGACAAGCCTCCCCGCCAAGAAGAGGGAGGGAGGGAAGGAGGGAGGGGCAGAGGACTAAAGTGTGAACATGTGTCCACCCCACCTCCAGCAAAGCCCTGCGAGTTTTCACTCTTCTGTCCTCTCTTAAACTCGGTTTTAGATGGCAGAACTGCCAAGAATTTCTGGGGGCTCAGTTGTTTTGGAGTAATAAAAACACTTAGAATGAGAGACCAACTCCCATTTCTGCCTTCCGCGGGTTCAAGTTTGGGACTTCCCAGATAATTTTACATCTATCTTCCTGTTTTAAAAAAAATTAAATAGGTGATATTCAATATACCTATTTAATGTGTAAAAGATGCACACATCCCAATATCAACTATTTAACAAATCTGTGTAAACCATGAAGCGTAATATAATGAACCATCAAACACATCTAGGAGTCTTCTAAATGACCAGTGTGCCTGCATCCCATCCCTCTGCCAACCTGAAATTTATTTTTTATTTGCTTCTCTTTAAAATAAAAGCAAAGTATTTTACAACCCATGCATGTATCCTTTAAATAGTATATTGCTTAATTTGACTTCTTTGTGAGATTTTAAAAAATAGTATCCTACTGAGGTTGTCTTGTGCATCTTGGCTTTGTTTTTAAGCCTTCTTTCATAATTCAGCAGTAAGACTGCTTCCTGGGTTGACTCTAGAATAGAATTTCAGTAGATATTCAATAGAGTAAATAAATTCTGGGCCGAGCCACAAACCAAAAGTCAAAGATGGAGCTAGCTGTCCGAGAGGATGAGAGGCCAAGTTTTACCATGTTTGCCTACCAACTGGGACACGGTCTGTTTGGCTTCAGGTCAGTCTATCTAGAACATATTTACTTACGCACTCTGCAGATACCTGCCTTCAAGATCAATATAGATGTGCACCTTCAGATAAGATCTCGCTGTACAGAGATCTACAGAGCTGGCTAAAGAGAAAACTAGGCTGGATATGAGGAGGGATTGTAGACTCATGTGTAATCCTGTATCCCTTGTTTAACCCACTTCATTTTCTAATTTAAGCAAATATTTACTGAATTGATAAGGATCTTATCAGATGTCTCATTTCTTATTAGAAAATATTAGTTGCAACTAAGGTTTTTATTATAGCTTTTTTTTCCCCCATACCATAGATACCTGGTTTCCAGTGTTTGGCTAAAAACATGCCTGACCCAAGTAAGTTTTAAATTTGTTTTTAAGTAGTTTCATCTCATTGGTTTTAGATTTTTACCATTTTGGGGGTAGAGAATAAGAATGTCAGAGAAGCCAAAGATACATATATACCTAAAAAGAAATTATGCAAGTAGCTTGGGGCATAAACAAAGAACATAGGAAGTTCTAACAAGAATCAAGAAAACCATCTGAGCTTGGTAGAATTTAACTGTGAACTATGCAAGCAACTTGGTTTTCTCTTCAGAGATATGTTAAAACTTTACTGAATCTCTTTTATGACCGTACTAGTTAAAAATATAACATTGCTTCCTTTGTTCTGGGTAGGTCAATGACTTGTTTCAGAAAAGAAAGAATATATGTATGCAAACTTTAGAATGGTGTCAAGAGTATTTTTTATTTAAATTTAAAAGTTTACATTAAAGCTTCAAATTATTATTATTATTATTATTATTATTATTAATTTATTTTGGTGCTAGGGATGAAATCCAGGGGCTTCTACCTCTGGGCTAAACTCCCAGACCTAATTTTATATTTTATTTGGAAACAGGGTCTCACTAAATTGCTGAGAGCCTCACTAAGTAGCTGAGGCTGGCTGCAAACCTGCATGATCCTCCTGTCTCAGCCTCCCAAGCGCTGGGATTACAAGCGTGCGTCACCATGCCCGGCTCTCGGTATTTTTTAAACAAGGGAAAGGTGCGCAACTATTTACCCAAACTAAAGACTTGGGTGTTTCAGTCAGCGACACACAAATCCTGGGCTTCCTTGAAACAACCCCACCCACCCCTACTGTGATCATGAAATTTATTTACTTATTTATTTATTTTTGTGGTGTTGGGGTGGAACCCAGGGCACTTCTTCCATCTCCAGGTTATACACTCAGCCCTATTTTGTTACTTTTATTTTTTTATTTGGAAACAGGGACTCACTAAGTTGCTGAGGCTGACTTCAAACCTGTGGCCTCAGCTCCCCAGTTACTAGGATTATAGATGTGCACCACCATGCCTGGTGTGATCATGCAACTTAAAAGTTGTGAGCTAGCCAGGTATGGCGGCACGGTCCTGTAATCTCAATATTGGGAGTCTGAGACAGAAAGATTGCAGACTCAAGGCCAGTCTCAGAAACTCTGTAAGATCTCCAGCAAGTTAGCAAGACTCTTTCAAAATAAACAGTAAAAAGAGATAGAGGTAGAATATCCCTGAATTCCATCCTCAGTATAAAAAAAAAGTATGAGCTACCGAACTGTGCTCTGACAGAAAGGTGGGCGCCATTAGCCTGAGACCATCCCTGTCCGGTGACAGGCTCTTTCCTTCCCTGAACCTTAGTTACAGCTCAGGAGCGTATCTGGCTGCCCTTCATGGAGAAAGAGCTGCACTGCGATGAGGAAACCATCATCATAGGCCACAGTTCCGGGGCCATCGCGGCCATGAGGTGGGACCTTTGTTGAAAGGCCGGCTGTGTCATGGCTCCAGGGGCGCTTGCTTGGGAAACACTTGTGTACACCTTAAATTTCCATTGCAGAGGAGACAGTGCTGACCTCAAAAGTGGTAACATAATCTCTCTTAATTCCTTCCTGGTTTGCTTAGTGGGTTGAAAGAAAAAGTATCCCTCTTACTGGGCTGCAGCGATCCTTGAAAAACCTAAGTAGCTCCAAATCCCAGCAGCTTCCTGTCACTCAGCCCTGACATCTCTGCTGTCTCCCCCTCTCCTCCCAGCCAGGTGTACCTACATGCGGTGCCTGGGACAGGTCAGGTACATGCCTACGTTGTCTTCCCCCTCTACCTGCTACTTGGGACCCTCCATTGCTGGATACCTTTATGACTTTCTTTCCCCCTCCAGGCTCTGCTTGAATGTCCCCTTTTGCTAGGCCTTTCTCCAATTGATCTGTATGAAACAGCAGGCTTGGCTGGGTGGGGTGGCGCATGCCTGTACTCCCAGTACTTGTGAGGCTGACAAACGAGGATTGCAGGTTCAAGGCCAGCCTTGGAAACCTGGCGAAACCCTGCTTTAAATTTTTAAAATAAATAATAGGGCTGGGGGTGTAGCTTAGAGGTAGAATGCCCTTGGGTTCAATCCCCAGTACTTCCCCCACCCAAAGAAATTAAAAAAAAAAAAAAAAAAAACAGCTTCACCCTACTGGCTCCTATGGCCTTTGCAGCTTATCTATTGCACTCATGTCTGTTTATGTCCTCCCTGTCTCCTGCCAATAGAATGTGGGGCTTTGCTCACTCTGAGGCTGAAACCCCAGTACCTAGAAGAGGGCCTGGCATATGGTAGATGCTCGCTACATGTTTGTTGGAGGGTTGGGAATGTTGCCCCTTTCCTACTTGCAACCTTTCAGGCCTTAGGATTCATGAGTTGGTCTTTGATGCTGTCCATGAGAACATCACATCTCCCCCTTCTGCCTATGGGTTAGGGACTTGGCTGGCTTAGTGAGACTATCTGGCTCTTTTCTAGGCTGCATGACAAAGGATAAGGGTTTTTATTTGCTTAGCCACTTGTCCCAAGCAGTCACTAAGGATATGATAGCAACTGTGTGTCGATGAATCTTGCCAAATTTCATGACATTTCAACCACAGTGATCAAAGTTATAGGAATAATAATGATTTCAGTACCAAACTACCAAATTATGGTACAATCATAGCATCAAGGATGTTAACCAGCTGCCAGTGTTATCTAGAAATGATGATATCCCTGTATGGCTGAAACCTGGCAAAACTCGGGGCCAACTGAATTATTTTCAAGCCATTAGTAGTATAGATGTGGCTTCTTTCTAAGACCCTTGAATTTATTTCAGGATTATAAGTAACACTGTAAGAATTGACTTGTAAAGAAAGGCAAGGAGAAAAAAACACACTAAAACTGTTACTGTAAGATTTGTAGGGGAATAGAAACCTGACAAAATCACAAAGGACCACCCCCAATTACTTGTGTGTATGTATGTGTATGTGTTTGGCACTGGGCATGAACCCAGGAGCATTCTACCTCACAGCTATACCCCCAGCCCTATTTTATTTTTATTTTGAAACAGGGTCTCACTAAATTGGGGAGAATCTCACTACTTGCTGAGACTGTCCTTGAACCTGCAATCCTGTGTCAGCCTCCCGAGTACTGGGATTATACACCCAGCATTCTTTTTTATGAAACAGGGTTTCACTAAGTTGCCGGTGGCCTCTCTGAGTTACTGAGGCTGGCTTTGAGCCTGCAATCATCCTGTCTTAGCCTCCCAAGTACTGGGACTACAGGAACGTACCATCATTCCTGGCTTCCTCAATTACTTCTTCATCACAAAGCGGAAGTTGTGCCTTCTCAATGGAGAGAGATGGTGGATACCACCTTAAACTACTGATCGGATTTAACCTCATCAATAATGGGACAGACTAGAATCCGGTACCTAAGAAAGAACTGAGTGGGAAGGACACAACATCACCTATTTGGCCAAGATCTTAGTTTAACTATGAGAAAACAAATCTCATTTACAGAGTAGTACACAACTGGCCTAAAATCTCACTAAACCATGTCAATGTCACTTAAAAAATTTAAAAATGACAAAAGAGAAATGAAAACCAAATACAATGTATGACTTGTGACTGAATCTAGAATTCCAAAAGTTTTAAAGGATATTTTGGGTACAACTGGGGAGAAATAAATGCAGATAATAATACTGTATCAATGTTAAATTTATTGGGTATAAGCTGGGCATGGTGGTGCACGCTTGTAATCCCAGCATTCTGGAGGCTGCGACAGGAGGACTGCAGTTCACGGCCAGCCTCAGCTACTTAGTAGGCCCTCCACAAGTGAATGAGACCTGTTTCAAAATAAAGAGTTAAAAAGAGGGTTGAGGGTGTACCTCAGAGGTAGAATGCCCTGGGTTCAATCCCCAGTACTGCAAAAAATAAAATAAAATAAAACCTTACTGGATGTAATAATGGCACTGTGGTTATATAAGAGACGTTCTTAGGAGAGACATGCTAAGATCAGGGTGAAATATGACAAAGTCTGTGAATGTAGGTGCTGCTTTTCTTTTTAATTTTTCCTTAGGTTCGATTTTTTAATAGCTTGGGGCCAGGTGTGGTGGTGCACACTTGTAATCCCAGCATTTGGGAGGCAGAGACCAGAAGATCACAGTTTGAGGACAGCCTCAGCTACTGAGACCCTTTGCAACTCAGTGAGACCTTGTTTCAAAATAAAGAATAAATAATAGGGCTGGGAGTGTACCTTTGAGGTAGAATGCTCCTGGGTTCCATCCCCAGTACTGCAAAAATAAATAGATAGATGAAAAAAGTTGAGAGGTATAAACAAAACACCAACCCAACATATTTCTTGGCACAAAGGCTTCTTGAAACGATTCCTGGTCCAGTTCCTTTCTTACCCAAGTCTTTGCTGAGTGAGGGTACTGTCTACAGATAGTTAGCTGGGTGTCAGGTTGCTGGGCCCTGTACCAGGGGCCCTGACCAATAAGGATCGCACCTGCCCTTAAGTATTGGATGTTTTATTGGGGGGGAAACATGTAACACAACACAGATAAATAGAACAATGCAACTTGGAGCATGTCATCGAGACACATTTCTGGAATTGTACTGTATTTCCTAAAGTATGGTTCCCAGACCACTTGCATTAGTCACTGGGTTGGGGGAGATGTCGTGCCCTAAAGTATGGACTCCTGGGCCTCAATCCCAGCCTTCTGAATCAGATGCTCTGGGACAGCCATAGAACCAGCATGTTAACCAACCATATAACACTGATGTATACTAAGGGTGGACGAATGTGCACGTTTGGTTTATTAGAAAAGGACCACAGAAGAGGTCTCTTGAAAAGTGAATAGGAACTCATCAAGCAGCCAGGGTTGGACTTGTCATTGTGCAATTTCCTTACTATGTTTCCTATCAACCATGATAGCATGTGGCACATTCTTCCTGTAAGCTACCTCAAGTGAGGTTTTAAGTGGTTTCTTGACTTTAGTGACCAGGCTTAACATTATATATTAACTGACATCATTTTTCTCTCTCTAGATATGCAGAAACACATCAAGTATACGCGATTGTATTAGTGTCTGCGTACACATCAGATTTGGGGGATGAAAATGAGCGTGCAAGTGGTGAGTTTGAAGACACAAACCCACAACAGCCTTCCCCTAGGCATAGGGCTGCCTATTCAGGTTATAAGACAGTGCTGTCTTTTAGCTATGCTAAGAGAAAACTCTAACAGCATATAAGATATATTACCTATCTTTAGATATAACTTGGGTACTTTGAGAAATGATAGGCCTCTTCCCAACCCCAAAGGCTAGTTTGACTTGAGCCATTACTCTCCTTTGTTGTATGTGTGTGGGGTTTTTTGGGTTTTATTTTTTGTTTGTTTTGTTTGTCAGTGTGGGGGATGGAACCCAGGGCCTCACATATGCCAGGCAAGCATCGTACCACTGATTTAGACCTCTAGTAGCTATGGCATCTGGCTCTACAGATCTGAAAACAAAGTGTTTCTAACTCACTCACATACAGACTCTGATCCTTTGTGTCTCTGTAAAGGTCTCCACTGGCTGTTTTAGAATGTCTAGATGGGAGATTCTTCGCGGGCATTCACAGGTTTCTTCTCCTTCCCAGGATACTTTAACCGTCCCTGGCAGTGGGAGAAGATCAAGGCCAACTGCCGTCACATTGTGCAGTTTGGCTCTACGGATGACCCTTTCCTTCCCTGGAAAGAACAACAAGAAGTGGCAGATAAGTTGGAAGCCAAACTGTACAAATTCACTGACCGCGGCCACTTTCAGAACACAGAGTTTCATGAACTAATCAGTGTGGTAAAGTCTCTGCTCAAAGCACCAGCGTAGTTAAGAATACTCTTGCTATTTTGCATCCCAGTATAGGGGTAGAATAATAACAACTACTATAAGACAATTACTAGACATAAAACATCCAGTTTAGTTCCCAAAGTGCCTGAAAGGCAAAGACAAGTCTCAGTGTTCACGTTACGTTACAGATAGCATTTCCTTTCTGTCAAATCTAAATCTTCCCAAGTTGCTATAACCAGTTGCTAGAAATATTTTTCCCAGTTGGTAAGGAACATGAGGACAGTTCAACCACCTTTATTTAATTGAAGAGAGTAAGAAATGGAACCTAGATGTCCTGACTTTGTGCAGCTCAAAACTAGATAGGCTTTCATATATGTTTTGCTCTTTTTCCTCTTTGAAATAAAAAAAAAATTTACTATTTTATAAGTGAAAAAAACATGACAGAAATTCCAGAGTGTTGGCTTCGAGCTCAAAACCCTAGCAAGGGGCTTTAAGGAGCAATATCTTTTTTCTTTCTTTTGTTGTTACTGGGGATTGAACCCAGGGGCATTCTACCTCCTATCTATACCTCCAGACCTATTTTTTTGCTTTCTTGGGTTTTTTGGTGGTACTGGGGTTCCTGGAAGCCCTTCTACCTCCAGACTACACTCCCAGACCTATTTTATTTTTTGAAAACAGGGTCTCCTAAGCCAGCGTGGCTGACTTCGAACCTGCGCGATCCTCCTGTCTCCGCCTCCCAAGCGCAGGGATTACAAGTGTGCGCCACCATGCCCGGCTTCCTCCAGACCTATTTTATTTTTATTTCAAAACAGGGTCTCTCTAGGTTGCTAAAGTCATGCTACTTGCTGAGTCTGTCATCGAACCTGTGATCTTCCTTTCTCAGCCTCCCAAGTATTGGGATTACAAGTATGTGCCACCACACCTGGCAAAAAAGAATAATTTCAAAGAATGAAAAACATGGGAGCAATTCAAATTTGTTACCAAGTTTTAAGGTGCTGTTATGTTTTTTTTTTTTTTTTGGTACTGGAAATTGAACCCAAGATCATTCTGCTTCCAAGCTACACCCCAGCCCTGTTTTTTATTCTTTATTTTGAAACCAGGTCTGAGTTGCAGAGGGCTTCACTAAGTAGCTGAGGCTGGCCACGAACCTGTGATCCTCCTTTCTTGGTCTCTCAAGTACTGGGATTACAAGTGTGTGCCACCATGCCTGGCTTTTACGTATTTATTTTTTTAATTTTTTTGTGGTACTAGGGGTGGAACCCAGGGGCTTTTCTACCTCCAGGCTATACTCCCAGACCTATTTTATATTTTATTTGGAAACAGGGTCTAAGTTGCTGACAGCCTTATTAAGTAGCCAAGGCTGGCTTTGAACCTGTACGATCCTCCTGTCTCAGCCTCCCAAGCACTGGGATTACAAGCACGCCCAGCAAGGTTTTTTTTTGTTTTTGTTTTTGTTAGTACTGGAGTTCCTGGAAGCCCTTCTACCTCCAAGACCTATTTTTTTATATTTTTATTTGGAAACAGAGTCTCTTAAGCCAGCGGGGCTGGCTTACGAACCTGCGCCATCCTCCTGTCTCCACTTCCCAAGCGCAGGGATTACAAGCATACGCCACCATGCCCATCCTGGCAAGTATTTTTTAAAAATAACATTTCCAAAGCCGGGCGTGGTGGCGCACGCTTGTAATCCCAGCATTCGGGAGGCTGAGACCAGAGGATCGCGGTTCGGGGACAACCTCAGCTACTTAGTGAGGCCCTCCGCAACTCAGTGAGACCCGGTTTCAAAATAAAGAATAAAAAATAGGGCAGGGGGTGTAGCTCGGAGGTCAAATGCCCCTGGGTTCCACCCCCAGACCCACAAAAAATAAATAAATAACATTTCCAGCTATGAATGGTGGTGCACACCTGTAATCCTAGTACTTGGGATGCTGAGACAGGCTGCAGATTTGAGTCCATCCTCAGCAACTTAGTAAGGCCCTAAGGAACTTAGTGAGACACTATCTCCAAAGTAAAAATATAGCCGGTGTGGTGGCGCTCACTTGTAATCCTAGCATTTGGGAGGCTGAGACAGGAGGAGCGCAGCTCTCGGGGAGCCCCAGCTACTTAGTGAGGCCCTTTGCAACTCACTGAGATCCTTTTCAAAATAAAGAATAAAAAATAGGGCTGGGGGTGTAGCTTAGAGGTAGAATGGCCCTGGGTTCCATCCCCAGTACCAAAAGAAAAAAAAGGTTCAATCCCTAGTCACACACACACACACACCCAAAACCACCTTTCCATACTTAAAAGTTTTGTTCTGTAGAGTTCAGCTTCTTTTTTTTGGTGGTACTGGGGGTGGAACCTGGAGGCTTTCTACTTCCGGGCTATACTCCTAGACCAATTCTCACTAAGTAGCTGAGGCTGGCTTCGAATCTGCGCGATCCTCCTGTCTCAGCCTCCCAAGCACGGGGATTACAAGCATGCGACACCACGCCCAGCCTCGGCTTCTTTCTAAAGATGTCTTTCAAGCATCATTCCAAGATTTTTCTTCTACTTATACTTCCTCAAACAAACAAGATGACTTTCCCCTTTTTTCGCCATTCCTGATACTTTTTTACTATTATGGTGCCTTACACAATTTCTGGTAAATTCATACTTGATGTTGCAGAAACCGAGTTTGATGCAGAGATGTGATTTTCTACATTTTTTACCCTTAAGGGGGATACAGAGCCATACTTTTAACCTGAATGGTTTTTGGTTTCTAAGTATAATTAAGCAAATAAAAACAAGCCAGGAAAAAAAACACTCTAAACTTGTTTTTGTGTGTGTGTGTGTGTGTGGTACTGGTGTTCCTGGAAGCCCTTCTACCTCCGGGCTACACTCCCAGACCTATTTTTATATTTTTATTTGGAAACAGGGTTTCTTAAGCCAGCACATCTGGCTTCGAACCTGCGCGATCCTCCTGTCTCCGCCTCCCAAGCGCGGGGATTACAAGCGTGCGCCACCACGCCCGGCCACTCTAAACTTTTAACAGCAATTATTTTTAGGGGATGAGAATTTTAGTAGGTAAACATGGTAGATGTCCTCATTTTACTTAATTCACCTTGGGATTATTTGAATTTATTACACTGAATTTATGAATTATTTGAATTTATGTACCCACACATATACATACCTACATACATTTTTTTCCCAGTGTTGGGGATCTAACCCAGAGGTCTTCTACCTCTGAGCTACACTCCCAGCCCTATTCTTTATTTTGAAACAGGGTCTCACTGAGTTGCAAAGTTGCCTAAGTAGCTGAGGCTGTCCATGAACCAAGATCCTCCTGCCTCAGCCTCTCAAATGCTGGGATTACAGGTTGTGCCACACCTGGCTAACAATGTTCCTAAACAGGTTGTTTAGCACTGATTTGACCACACTTACAATCAAAGCTTGAATCTATTTGAATTATTTGGAATTAGTAGTTGTAATCACTGTCTTGTTTTCTGAAGCCCTTTCCTTAAAAAATTTTAAAAACTACAATTTATACAAATGACAGTGGTTCACAATTACTTGTTTTCCTCTCCTTCATAGAGAAAAATGCCCCAAAGATACACAATTGAGAATTAATTCTGATATGCGTCGTTCCTCTAAGAACAGTTGAGACAGACCTAAGGGCTGTTGAGCTGTGCTGCCAAATATAAGCAGTGGCCACAGGTGGCTGAATTAGTAAAAATGGAGGCTCCGGTTCCAAGGGTCAACCCAGGGCTTCCTAGCCACAGGTGGTAGTGGGTTCCTTACTGGGAGCAGACAGAGTGTTCCCATCATTATAGGAAACTGTTGACAATGCTGGTCTAGGCTCATATTTTATATCCTTCACCATCCTCTAATAATGAGTATAAAGTAAAAGTGGTTCCATTTGAAAGGGGTATGTGTGTGTGTGTGTGCGCGCGCGTGCACGTGTGTGTGTGCTGGGAATCAAATCTGTGGCCCCACACACCCAGCAAGTGCTCTACCACTGAGCTCTATCCCAATCCCTGAACTTACTTCTGATGGATTAGTTTGCTTAGTTGATCACCATCAAAATCATGGGTATATAAAATTTATTCATTGCCAAATTAAATACATTGAAGATTTTCGTGTGAGAATCCACATAAGTACTCATTACAAATCACAGAATCATGGACCCTCAGGATTTGTCTCATCCTCCATGGATCATAATAAACACGTAAGGTCAGCCGGGCATGCTGGCACATGCTTGAATCCCAGGACTCGGACTCGGGAAGCTGAGATAGAAGGATCGCGGTTCATGGACAACCTCAGCTACTTAGTGTGGCGATCCACAACTTGGTGGACCCTGTTTCAAAATAAAGAATAAAAAATAGGGCTGGAGGTGTAGCTGGAAGGCAGAGTGCCCCTGGGTTCCATCCCCCAGTACCAAAAAAAAAAAAAAATGAAAAAAAATGAATAAATAAATAATAAAAAAAATAGGGCTGGGGGTGTAGGTGAGAGGTAGAATGCCCCTGGGTTCAATCCCTAATACAAGGGGGGGGGGGGAGGTCTGTGGGTGTAGCCCAGAGGTAGAATGCTCCTGGCGTGTTCATACTAAAAAATGAACCTGGCCCCCAGTAGGATCCAATGTGAATTCCTGTTGGTTGGTTCTGTAGTTTGCTGTGGACATACAGAAACCACAAAGTGTAAATACAACAGCTGAGAGTCGAAAAAGCCACACAACCATCATCTGTGCAACAGTGCATCAAAACCTGGAGCTTCCTGTGGACGCCAACTGGAACTGTTATCAGAACTCAGGCCAACCACAGTCACAGCGTTCTGCTTATCCGTGGGTTTTAGAAGCGAAGGAAGGAAGCAAGTCTAGAACAGGCTAGGAGAAGAGTGCGCTTCTCACTACCCTCAGGCCAAGACGTGAATGGAGAGTAGTGGACTTTTTAGTTTTGTCTACTATAACAGAATACCAGAGACTGGTGGCTTAGCAACAGCAGAAATTTATTTCCCACAATTCTGTAGGCTTGCAGTCCGAGACCAAGGCACTGGCAGATGTGTGGGTCAGGCCCACTCCCTGGTTCACAGATGGCCGCCGTCTTCTCCCCGTGTCCGCACATGGCAGAAGGTTCAAGTGTGCTCCTTGGGGCTCTTATAAGGGTACAAACCCCACCGATGAGGACTCCACCCTCGCGGCCTGCTACCTCTCAAAAACCTTACTCCAAATACTACCACATTGGGGATGAGATTTCAACATCTGATTTGGGGAGTTGGAAACAGAAACTACAAACACTAAATAGGAATCCATGGGAAATCCTAGCAAACACGGTTGAGCCGTACAATGAAACTTACGACTTTAACAACAAAAGAACAGTGGAAATACTCCCTTGAGGATGAAAAGGAAAATATTTACACACTGAAAACATATCCTTGCCAACAGTCATCTTTGAGTTTGAGGTATGGTTGCCTGATCCTTTGAGAGAATATTACTGACATAAAAAAGGAATCAATAGTGTCTAGAAAAGGACCGTTTCACTCTCCCTCGCTGGTGTTCAAATCTGCACACATCCTCCTACCATTCCTAGCATTACCACTTGTAATTTCTTCTCAATGAAACCATGAAAATAGAAACAAAAATGGTGGTAATTAACCAGATATAAAAAACTTTAAGATTTTAATAGGCAAGTGAAGATTTTTATGCTCTTATTAATATGAATATGAGTTTGTTGGGGTTTTTTGCCTTGAACCACCAAGTATTAAGAAACTCAAAAGCTATTGCCTTCCAGGACCTGAAAACATTTTATTTGTGAAAGGACAGATATTTCTACTAACCTTGTTTTGTATTCTGATGGCCACTCTACCAATTTAAGTTTAGTTTTCATTAAAAAAATGTTTTTCATTGCAGCAATTCTGTTGTATCCATTACTGTGAAGTCTGTTTTCAAGGAAAGTTGATATTCCAACATGAATTTAATTATTTGTGTTCAAAGTAACTTCATTGGCACAATGTCAGTAAAGTTCACACGTCTCCACTAAAATTCAAGCCACTCTGTCATGTAAATACAGTTAGAAGGTGAAATCTCACCACCTTCATGGCAGTCATCAAACACCTTTAAAAAAAGGAAAAAGAAAAAGTTTATTCTCAACCTGATTTTTAAAGACATCTAAGACCCAACTGTTTGTTTGTTTTGGTATTAGGGATTGAACCCAGGGGCATTCTACTTCCAAGCCAACCTGAACAAGGGTCTCACTAATTGCTGAAGCTGGCCTGGAACTTGCAATCCTCTACCTCCGCCTCCCAAGTACTAGGATTACAGGCATGTGCCACCATGCCCAGCTCATACGATGTTGTTTTGACTAAAATGAATGCTTCATGTTTGGCTACCTTCCTTCTTATGAAGGTGCTAAGTTGAATTCCCAGAGTTAGCCTTCTGTCTAGGAGCTGAACCCAGGCATAGACGGTGGCCAGTAGAAGGAAACACAGCCCAGACTAGAGCCCAAGGACGCACATGCCACAAGGGTACGTGCCTTTTCTTCTCCACTGCAACCTCACTGCCAGCAGCACACAGTGGGGCTCATAGGCCCCTGGGAACAAATGAGTGAAAGTACTAGGGCATGCTGGGAAAAAGACACTCTCTTTGGGTGTGAATCCTGGTAGTTACTTCTATGCTCGATGCTCTAAGTCTTTCTAAATCTAAATAACACCATTAGCTCTAGGGACATAGGAATATTAATGAGACCACAGCATGAAACTGAGACCACAATAAGAACATGCCTGGCCAGTCACAGGTTCTCAACAAATCTCATCTCCCTCAGTTGTTGAAATGATTAGCCTTTATCAAAGTGTACTCTTCAGAGGCAAAAGAAGAAAACGCAAATGCCCTTAGCCGGGGTATTCCCAGAAAGAATGTAAGGCAAGGTGGGCTCATGACAGGTCTGCTCACTGAGGCTACGTGGAGGCGAGGGCAGCTCTTGATCTACCCAAAGAGAATGCGAGCACTAGAGTGTGCCGCTGTCACGAGGCGTTTGCACCCCGAGGTCATCAAGGGTCAAGTGAAGTCGCTCTGACTTACCGGGCAGAGTCCACAGGGAGCCCGGACCAGACCTGTGGGGGGGATGATTGGATTGACCGCCCTGTAAAGCTTCATGTGTCCGTCTACACTGCCGACGGTGCCTTCCTTTGCAGCAATGATGGTCATCTCCACTTTCCCATCATAAATGAGCGTATTCAGGATGGTTTCAATGTCCTCCATGGACAATTCTACCTGAAAAGGAGTCCATTAGCGGGTACACAGAGGACAGAGGGACAGCAAAGGGACAGGGTGCCTTGGTGAGATGGGAAGCACTGAGCTGAGGGAGCAGCACAGGAAGGTGAGCCGAGTCCACGTGGCACAGCCACCCAGACGTGGGACAAAGCCTAACCTGTCTCACGTCTTCACCACCCTCAAGAGCCTTCATGTGGCAAGAACCTTCTTATGATACTTGTGCAAAAGGACTTTAGACAGCACAGAGTCCAACCTCCTAATTCTTTTTTATATGTAGTACTGAAGATTGGACCCAGGGGCATTCTACCTGAGCTACACACCCATTCCTACTTTATTTTATTTTATTTTATTTATTTAATTTGCAGGTCTAGGGATGAAACCCAGAGCCATTTGACCTCTGAGCTACACCCCCTGCCCAATTTTTTATTCTTTATTTGAAACAGGGTCTCACTGAGTTGCGGAGGGCCTCACTAAGTAGCTGACGCTGTCCGCCAACCGTGATCCTCCGGTCTCAGCCTCCCAAATTCTGGGATTATAAGCATGCGCCACTGCGCGCGGCTCCTATTTTATTTTTTTTTTATTTTGAAACAGGGTGTCACTTAAGTTGCAGATGGCCTCATCAAGTAGCTGAGACTGGCCTTGAACCTGTGATCCTCCTGTCTCAACCTCCCACCTGACTGGGATTACAAGCATGGCTATCACATCTGGCTTCCTAGTTCTCTGTAGAGAAATCTGGGGCCTCAGAAGTGGGTATGATTCGTCTAAGTGCCATGACAGCTTCTTTCCTGATTATGAAAAGCATCAGTGTCCTTACGTATAGGTCTTCAAAAAGATGTGCTGATGGCACCACTCATGTCTCCTAAGTAAGGAGCCACCACTGGATGACAACTGATGTCATGACTGACATTTCACTTACACGCAGACTCTTCTTGAGAAATCAGAAGCTTGTCAGAACAGACACCAGACTTTAAGTGCACCTGCGCTCTGCGGCTGTTCGCCCCCAGCAAGCAGTCCAAGCAGTGCCTGGGGCAGTGGCTATCTGTGCCCAAGGCTTAGGACCATTTTCCCAAAGTGGATTCTGCAATGTGTTCACAGCTACTGCCTAAAAAGTGGCCTGGGTAAAAAATGTTTGGAACACATGATGAAGAGTAAGTTTATATAAAAAGATAAGAAAGCAGGTTCCAACCTTGCTGATGCCCAGCTCACAGATATATTTCCACACTTCATGTGAAGAAGCAAATGAGCTATTTCTTTGTATCACCGGACTCTGTTTGCTTTCCCGCGCCGTTTCTGCCTGAGGGTTGGAGCGTAAGAGACCTAAGCAACACTGGTGAGTGCTTTCTGAATTCAATTTATACTGAGCCACATCACCAACAGAGAACATTGTACTTATAAATACTACCGATTTCAGTATTTGCAATTTTATAAAATGTGATACACAAGATTAAACATCCTTTATAAAGAAACTTTAAAAAAATTGTGGTGGTATTTCAATTATGCCTTACCTTGCTTTGTAGGAACTTGAAACACTGCTGGTTAAGCACCTCTACAAATTCAGATTCAAAATCTTGGTCACTGTACCAGGCTCCCCCAGTTACAGACCTATCTGGCTGCAGATTATAGAGCATATATACTTTCTTTTTGGAGGCCTAGGAAAAAATATGCACAGTTCATATATTTAGAAGTTAAAAGTTTCTAAAAACTTTTTTTTAAAAAAATTAACTAAAGCCAGGCATGGTGGTGTATGCTTATAATCCCAGTACTTAGGAGGCTGAGACAGGAGGATTGCAGGTTTGTGGCCAGCCTCAGCTACTTAGTGAGGCCCTCTGCAACTCAATGAGACCCTGTTTCCAAATTAAAAAAAAAAAAAAAAAAAAAGTAGGGCGGGGGTGTAGCTCAGAGGTAGAATGCCCCTGGGTTCAATCCCCAGTACTGCAAAAACAACCCAAAAACAATATTAACCTAAGCTTGGTCTAGTGGTACATGCTTGTAATCGCAGTACTTGGGAGGCTGAGACAGGAGGATCACAGGTTCAAAGCCAGCTTCAGCTATTCAGTGAGGCTCTCCTCCACTTAAGAGTTTTCAAATAAAAAATAAACTAGGTCTCAAAGGTAGAAAGCCCCTAGGTTCCATTCCCAGTAACACACACAAATCAACTTTATATCTTAGAATAGATTTAGATGTATGTAATTATTGCAGACAGTAGAGCACTCTTGTGTATTCCATGCTCAGTTTCCCCTATTTCTAACATCTTGTATTGGTATGGTACATTCGTCACAATTAATGAACCAGTACTGATAACATAATTTCTTTGAGGAAGAGGTCTCACTGCGTGGCCAGGATGGTCTCCAAGCCGTGGCCTGGGGAGATGCTCCCGTCTCAGCACTGAGAGGCTGGACATGGCTCGGCACTCAGCCTGGCAGCACTGGTCGCTCCAGTCACTCAGGGCAGCACCCTATTCCACCACCGTCTTCGGTGAAATCGTCTCCTTCATTAGTAGTACACTAGTTTTTATATTCTGCATTCTACATAGAAACCTCTACCTCTTAGACTAGCACACACGAAGACTGCTCCCCGTGCGAGGAAGGCCTGGGCTTCTGACAGGGGCCAACGCTCGTCACACAGGACGGCAGGATGGCGTCACCGCTCTCCAGACAGCTCCCGAGCTTCTCCTGCGCCACTCCCCCAACCCGGCCCAAGCCCCGGGAACTAAGCCCCGAGCTTCTCCTGCGCCACTCCCCCAACCTGGCCCAAGCCTCCCCAGCACTGGGACCACAGACCGGCCACTCCACTCATCTCCTGTTTCCATAGTTTCACCTTTTCTAGACGTCATCCAGTTGGAATCATACAGTATGTAGGCTTTTCAGATTGGCTGCTTTCAGTGATAAACACTTCAGATTCTTTCCTGTTATTTCTTAATAGCTCATTTCTTTTTATTACAGCTTGATGAGGACGTAAAGCATCAGTGCACGAGAAGGCAAGCTGCCCTAGGGCGGGCCTCTTTCTCTAACTTGCTCTTTCATGTATCCCAACACCCAAAGCACTTCCTGGCACATACCAAACACTGGATAGGTATCTGTTGAATGAGAAATATCTTACAATACACTTAACTATCTCACACAGCAGAAAATTTAGGAAGTGTTTATGTCTCCAAAATTCTATTCTGCCAAAAGTACCCTGAGTTTGAAGTGAGACAGCAAGCCTCAACGAGGTCACGATAAAGCTGCGTGGCACCGAGTCAGTCCAACAGGAGCGACGTGTTTAAGTCTCTTTCTGACCAGTGCTTTATTTTTGGAACTAGGGATCCAGCTCTGGAGCATTCCACCTCTGAGTTGGACTCCCAGCCTATTTCATTTTTTATTTTGAAATATGGTCTTGCTAAATGGCTGAAAGTAGCTTTGAACCTGTGATCCTCCTATCCCGGCCTCTAAATTACTGGGACTACAGACATGAACCACCATGCCCAGATCAACGACCAACCTATTTGTTTGCTTTATTTATTTTTATGGTACTAGGGTTTGAACCCAGGGGCATTCTACTTCCAAACTACACCAACCCTATTTTATTTTTAATTTGAAATAGGGTCTCAGCTGGGTGTGGTGGCGCATGCTTGTAATCCCAGCATTTGGGAGGCTGATACTGGAGGATCGCAGTTTGCAGACAGCCTCAGCTACTTAGTGAGGCCCTTTGCAACTCAGTGAGACCCGGTTTCAAAATAAAGAATAAAAAATAGGGCAGGAGGTCTAGCTCGGAGGTCAAATGCCCCTGGGTTCCAGCCCCAGACCTGAAAAAAAAAAAAAAAGAAAAATGAAATAGGATCTCACTGGGTCAATGAGTCTCACCGTTTACTGAGGCTGTCCTCAAACCTGCAATCCTCCTTCAACCTCCATTTCTTCTTTTTTTTTTTTTTTTTTTTTGGTGATATGGGGGTTTAGAACCCAGGGGTTTTTCTACCTCTGGGCTATACTCCCAGACCTATTTTATATTTTATTTGGAAACAGGGTCTAAGTTGGTGAGAGCCTCACCAACTCACTAAGTAGCTGAGGCTGGCTTCGAACCTGTGTGATCCTCCTGCCTCAGCCTCCCAAGCGCGGGGATTACAAGCATGCATCACCACATCCAGCTTCAGCCTCCCTTTTATTAGAGACTAAAAGTCTGAGCTGGGCATGGTGGCTCATGCTTATAATCCCAGCATTTGGGAGGCTGAGACAGGAGCATCAAGGTTCTCAGCCAGACTCAGCTACTCAGTGAGAACCTGTTTCAAAATAAAGAATAAAAAATAGGGCTGGGGGTATAGCTCGGAGGTAGAATGTCCCTGGGTTCCATCCCCAGTACAATAAATAAATAAATAAATAAATAAATGCCCAAATATACTTGGAATAATATATGGAAGTGAATATTTGGGGAAAGAAAAAATTACTCACCGCTACAGATTTAACTGCTTTGATAAGCTTTTTGCTTTCCAAATTCTTTAGAATTTTGTTGATTTCTGTTAATGGCAAGTTACTTTTATATCGAATATCTCTGCTCCATATTCCTATAAAAAATCAAAGTAAAATAAGTTAAACCATAGTGTTTATGATTCTCTTTCCCGTCTCCCCTCTTCTCTCTCTCTCTCTCTCTCCTCTCCTCTCCTCTCCCTTCCCTTCCCTCCCCCTCCCCCCTCCCCCCCCCCTCTCTCTCTCTGTGTGTGTGTGTGTGTTTTGTTTTGTGGTGCTGGGGATTAAACCCAGGAACATTCTATCCCCAGTCCAATCTGGATCCTCCTGTCTCAGCCTCCCAAGTCCTAGGATTACAAGAGTGTGCCACCACTCTCGGCAGTTTTTGTTTCTATTCCTATCTCTTGTTTCAAAGCTTATCAAAATAAAACTGACAGTAAGCCCTTTAGCGAAATTTTATATGAATTGTTTTAGAAAATATAAGTGACCTACAGATAAAAACAAAACCTCATATAATGGAACAAAAACATGCAAATCAACAAATCAGTCATATACTTTATATTGAACTGGAAATTTCTTGGAATCACCCATAGGACATTTTTGTAATGGAAGAAAAATAACTAATGTTATTAAATTAGCTGAGACCGTTTCTTCCATCCCCTCCTGTATCTGTCTTCTGCCGATTTTCACTTTAGACTGTAAGGGAAATGAACTTAAATTTGAGTCAAGTGCCGTCCTCGGGTGGAAGGGAAACCCCTTGAGCTGAGCACCTGCATGTGCGTGCATCCATCACTACACCAGTGGTGTGAGGGGAGAGGAGTCTGCGGCTCTCATAGCCACTGAAAGCCCATGTAGGAAGCCAGGACTCCTCTTTCAAAGGAAAAAATAAGTGTTATCGGGTGAAAGGGGAGGTGCGTGAAAGTATTTTGCTTATACTCTTCCTATATAGGAGCGTAAGATAGGAAGATTCTTTTTTTGCTTTTTCTTTTTTTGTAGTACTTGCGACTGAACTCAACGGCACATTACCACTGAGTTACATCCCTAGCCCCCCCCACATATATGTGTATTTACACACACACACACACACACACACACACACACACACACACACACTTCTTTTTTTGTGTGTGGTACTGGACACTGAACCCAGAAACATTCTACCTGAGCTACACCCCAGTACTATTTTAATTCTTTTTTTTTCTTGTGGTACTGAGGGTGGAATGGAGGAGCTTTTTTTACCTCTGGGCTATACTCCCAGACATATTTTACACTTTATTCGGAAACAGTCTCACTAAGTTGCTGAGGCTGGCCTCGAACCTGCGCGATCCTTCTGTCTCAGCCTCCCCAAGTGCTGGAATTAGAAGCATGCGCCACCAAGCCTGGCTAATTCTTTATTTTGAAACAGGGTCTCACTAAGTTATGGAGGGGCTAGGTAGCTGAGGCTGGCCGGGAACCTATGATCCTCCTTTCTTAACCTCCCAAGTACTGGGATTACCAGCATACGCCACTATGCCTGGCAAGAAATACAATTTTTATAAAATTACCCAGACTCTAGTATTCAGTTTTAGCAATAAAAAAACAGAACTACAAAACAATCTGTAGCTAAAGAGTAAGAATTAAAGGAAAATCCAGGTTTTGAAGAGACAATTCAGTCATGTGGCTCAAATTCAGCAATCTTTTTCCATGCCTGGCCAGTCATCTGGCTCCTGCCTCCCTCGGGGCAGCAAAGGCATCACCTCTAGGTGTCGTTCAAGCCTGTGAGTTCCGCGTGCACGCTCCACATCCTCCCGCCCTACACAAGTGCAGCGGCGTGCTCAAACACTAAGGATGTCAGAGCCTACTGCTAGATCCAAAAAGAGCCCTTTCCCCTGCACCGTTCTTCACATCCTTACCTTTATTTCCTGCGTCCTCTATGATTTGATATACTAGTTTTTCCTGGTTATCTGATCCCTTCATTTTACTGCAGGGGAATAAAGTAAAATTAGAAAAGAAAAGAGGAATAGGATATCTAATCATCTATATAACTACTTCAATGAATCAGCGGACAAGGTCATCACATTGACTTATTCACCAGAAGAGGGGCTTACCTTACAAAGAATGACACAGAGCTGTATGTACCAACATGAAAAGATGTCCAAGATACGGTAAGTGAAAAAAATAAGTTATAAAACAGTATGGATAGTAGGAACCCATTTTTGTTTAAAAGAAAAAGAGATTATATATAAATATATAGTATATAAACATATAATCACCTAGGAGTGTTTATATATAGAAGAAAGGATATATACCAAATTATTAAGAGTGTTTACTCTGAGCAGTGCAGCATATGACAGGAGGCAGGGAGGGCATGCAGTACAGGTTTACCTTATGTAACTTTTATTAGCCTTTTTTCTAAAACAAACATTACTTTTGCAATCACTAAAATTTCTTAAAATTAAAAAGCAGGTGCTTACCCAGCATTCTGAGAGTCCTTTATTCTATATAAAAGGCCTGTACTGCTCCTTAAGAGATCCAACTGACCCTAGAGATGTTTTTAAATGGAAAACCAGGAAGCAGTTATTTCAGAGATATCAATTCCAATGACAAATGTTAATACATTCTTTAATATCTGTCTTCTGCATGCTGGGGACCCAAGAAAGTCAGCGGTACAGATCAAAGGCTTAAAAAACAGATAGCCGATGGAGCAGAGCCCTATCGGAGTCAGAAAGACTAAGCAGCAAGGGTGCTGAGGGCAGAAGACTGACGGTGCAGCTCAGTCAGGCAGAGCGTACACTCAGCCTCCTCCACACTGCTGTTCCAGGACTCAGTGATGCCCACCCAGGCTTAGGAGGTATCTGCTTTAGCTCACCAATTCAAGCACTAATCTCTTCTAGAATACCCCTAGAAATGTCCAGCCAGACATCTGGGAATCCCATCTCCCATTCAAGTTAACACATAAAATTAATCATCAAACCTACGTAACAGGAGGCCACGACAATCATAATATATAAGTAGTCCTGGGAACTAGTTGGATTCTTCTTACCATGGATAACAGTCTATTGATGGCCACTGCCCGCTGCTGGGCCTCTATATGAGGCATTTCATTCTGAATTACTTGGTCTGTGATTCCATGAGGGAACTGATGGCATAGTTCTATAATCCTAGAAACAAAAGTATTAATAATATTCCTATTTACCAGTTTCCTGAGGCAGTGGGAAAACATTTGAACTGTCTTTTTTCCCCACGTTTAGCAGATAATCTGATATTCTATTATGTGTGTGTGTGGGGGGGGGGTACTGGGGATGGAACCCAAGGGCATTCGACCTCAGAGCTACACCCCCTGCCCTATTTTTTACGCGTTATTTTGAAACAGGGTCTCACTAAATTACAGAGGGCCTCACTAAGTAGCTGAGGCTGTGGCAAAATGCGATCCTCCGGTCTCAGCCTCCCAAATGCTGGGATTACAAGTGTGCGCCACCACGCCCGGCTATGGTTTTTGATCAAAGCATGTTTAAAACTGTGGAAGATGCTCAGTACACATTTGCATTACTTGTGTTATTAAGAGGACTAGTTCTTTTTCTCTAATATGAGCTTTAAATTACAGCGAGTCTAACAAAAACACATACAAATATTAAAGCTGAGACTTCAATGTCCTCAGCTGAAATATAACTTAAGCCATAAATCTATAAGCACGAGACAAATGCAAACACTTGTGATGGAAGTCCAAAATCTGTTACAATAATTCACCATAATTGGGGCTCATTTCTTGAATTATCCCTATCGAACAAGTCCAGATCTTGTCTTAGCATCAATAAACATGTTACTCATAACAGTTTGAGAAAGTTGGTGTCTTCTAAAACTATGTGATAACGGGAAACAGCTGTGCGCTGGTAACGCTTTTGAGTCTGGGAGAGGCTTCGGGTACCGAACTCCCGAATTCCATATTTCGCCTCTGTTGGTTTAGTGTTACTTTGTAATCACAGGGGCTCTAACTTCGCCCAAGTGTGTTGTGGGAGTTCCTAGTGAGAGAGGATCCTGGATTAAAACATGTGTCCACCAACTACCACGGGAAAACGCAGATCTCCTTTGAGGACACTGCTTTTCTTAACTAGCAAGTGCGTCACCCCGGCTTCCCAAAAGGCATCGGGGCAAAGCCAGGTACACACAGCGGCAAGCTGCCGAACCCGTCTAGAACTTTTTTTTTTTTTTTTTTCGTGGCGGATGGAACCCAGGGACATTCTACCTCCAAGCTACACCCCCAGTCCTATTATTATTTATTTTGAAACAGGGTCTCACTGAGTCGCAGAGGGCCTCCCTATGGGGCTGTCCGCGAACCGATCCTCCGGTCTCAGCCTCCCGAAGCCTGGGATGCCCAGCGTGCGCCGCCACGCCGGGCCTAGAACTTCTTAGGGTTCTGCCCTCCCGGCCCGGGCAGCCGCATCCCGCAGGACCACGCGGGGCTGGGGGCCTGGCACAGGAACCAGGCCTCGCCGGTTTACCTATTTTCTATTTCGACCGGATCGGCGTCTGGCGGCTGCACCTTCACTTTCACCTCCGCCATGAGGAAGGGGCGCGCGGGGCTGGGGCCGGCGAGCCTGGGATGCTCGGCGGCGGCGGCGGCGGAGGGCCGGGCGAGGGTCCTTCCGGGGCCCGTCGCCGCGGGGCCTCCGAGTGCCGCCTGAGGTGGCCAGGCCGCGCCTGCTCCGCGCGCCCCGGGGCCGCCACGCCGCTCCTCCGGCCGCAGGCTCCCGCCCGCGGGGCTGCGGGGTCCGGGCGCCCGTGGCCGAGCCGGAGCGCGCGCGTCCTCGCGCCCACCTTCTGGGCAGGCACAGCCTCGGACGCCTAAAGAAGGCCCCGGCCCCGCGGCCGCGCGAGCGGGTACCAGTCTCTCCGCCCAGAGACAGGGGCGGGGCCAGTTGCTAGGATGCCGATTTTTCCGCCAATCACCTGCCTCGCTGCCTGTGGGCGGGGCGCGGGACGCCGCGTCTGTGGTAACGCGTGTGGAGGCGAAGGCGCAAGCCAGAGACGGTGAGGGGCCGCAGTCAGGGCGGGGGGCGCCGAGGGGCGTCGGGGTCTGGATCTTGAGCCCCGTGGCTGGAGGAGGAGGAGGGAAAGAAGGAGGAGGAGAAAGGGAAGACGGATGGGGAGGAGGAAGGAGGGAGCACAGCCCTCTCTGCCACCGAAATGATGCAGGCCTCCGCATCTGCCCTTGATGGACGGAGCGAGGACCCTCAAGGTCTCGGATCCCGGGGGCGAGGAGATGGTCCAGGTGAAAGGGATTGGGAGGTGGTGCTGGGTGCTGCTGACCGCGCCCTGCGGATCGGACCTAGTGGATCTGTCTTTTTCTGGATCCCCTGCGCTTGATTGAGGCCCAGTGCTTCCCAAGGGCAGCTAGCTATTCGTTCCCAGGCGCGAATGATTCTCTCCCCAGCGATGTTTATTTCTTTTAATTAATTATTATTTTTATTTGCGGTACTGGGCATTGAACCCAGGGGCGCTCTACCACTGACCCGCATCCCGAGCCCTTTGTATGTTGTATTCTGAGACAGGGTCTCACCGGATTGCCCAGACTGCCCTGCAATGTGCAATCCTCGCGTCGCAGCCTCCTCAATCGCCGTGATTACGCACGAGCATCACCGCACCTGGCTCCAACTACGTTTATTTCTAACTAATATTATTTTTTAATATTTTAATTTTAACGGCCTCTCACTTGAATAACAATGCGATTATGGTCAAATCTCTCCACCCCCAGCCACAGTGCTATAGGGTCTAGTAGTGTGCTATCAGTATCTGCAGTTTATATCTTGGCCCTGGATGTGGAAATATCCAATAAGACATTAAATTCACCCTTTAAAAGCCGGGTGTGATGGCGCATGCTTGTAATACCGGTACTTGGGAGGTTGATATTAGAAGGATTGCAATTCGCTGGCAGCCCCAGCTGCTTATTGACCCCCTCCCCGAATTTAGTGAGATCCTGTTTCAAAATAAAAAATAAAATAGGGGTGGAGTTGTAGCTCAGAGGTAGAATGCCCCTGGGTTTAATTTCCAGTACTACAAAAAAAAAAAAAAAAAAAAAACCTCACCCCTTAAATTTAGTTCCTTCAATTCCTAGATATTGAGAGCAACATTATAAGAATTATCACCACCAAACCCAAAAAGACACTCAAGTAACCCATTTACAGGTTAACAAATACATTTATATAGGTAGATGGAAAACTATAAAAGTTAAATGATTATGTAGATTATAATTGTCATTATATATCCAAATAATTGAAATGTGAACCGCAGTACAGAGATGTCAATGGTGCAGTGCTAAGGTGAGGATGGGGGTCTTTTTGCCCTGAAATTTTGTATGGATTAAAAATTATAAGATGGGCATGGTGGCCCAGGCCTGTAATCCCAGTACTTGGGAGGGTGAGACAGGAGGATCACAGGTTTGAGGACAGTCTCAGCAAGTAGTGAGACTCTCATCAACCTAGGGAGACCCTGTTTCCAAATAAAAATAAAATAGGGCTGGGGGTGTAGCTTGGAGGTAGAATGTCCCTGGGTTCAATCCCCAGTGCCCTCCCACAAAATTAAGACAGAGCCAGGTGCAGTGGTACACACCTGTAATCCCAGTACTTGGGAGACTGAGACTGGAGGATCACAGATTTGCAGCCAGCCTCAGCAACTTAGCAAGGCCCTTGCAACTTACCAAGACCCTGTTTCAAAATAAAAATTAAAATAGTGCTGGGGTGTAGCTCAGAGGTAGAATGTGCCTGGGTTCAATCCCCAGTATTAAACACACACACACACACACACCCCAAAAAACAATAAACAAAAAACCAGCAACACCTACATACTGATAGTTAATTTTTGTAAGTAAAATATATAGAGAGGGAGGCTTGTGTTTGTTAATCACTATTTAGGTCTGTGCCAACTTCCTTTTCCTGAGAAGTGATGCTCTGTTTTACTAGTGTCTTTCTAGTTTTCAAATTCAGAAATCACTCTGGTGACAGATGCAGGACCATTAGGCTGGGGATGTACCTCAGTGGTTCAGCACTTGCCTAACATGTGCAAGGCCCCAGGTTCAAAGCTTAGCAAAGAATTAAATTAATTAAAAAATTAAAAAATAATAATAAAGGGCCATCAACCAAATGAGTGAGTTGCAGACGAGCATCTTGTGCTGCGTACAGTTATGGCATTCACCGTGTGATGTCTTGCCTTGAAGTCAAGAGAGATGGCACATCGACCAGAGGAAGGAAGGGGTGATAACGATTTGTAGGGAACTGGAGTCCAAGCATCGAGATGGTCTCTGTTCTGCTTTAGTCATTCAGTTTGCCCATTTCTTAAAAAATGAGACAACTATTTTGGTAGATCTCCACACAAGACCCCAACCACAAAAATGCAGCTGAAATGTAATAATTGTTTTAGTAGAAAATGGGATAATATTTGTAGATGCTATATTAGCATTCTTTTTAGGATTCAGCAATTTTGTTGCACGCAAATGAGGTGCTGCTTTTTGGCTCTGGGGTTCCAACATAGGTGCACAATAGAATTAATTTTTATCCAATTTTTTTTATGTAAGGAGAGAATATGACTGCTGGTTCAGTGTGCGTCCCTCAGATCATACCGCTGCGGGTGCCTCAGCCTGGGAAAGCTAACCATGAAATCGATAGCAATACTCTTTTGGAAATGAAATCAGGTAGGAATCACATGTATTTGAAATTATTTAAAATAAAGCTGTCACACACTTTGTGTTTATGTGCTTGCTGATTTATCTCTTCGCATGCTTTCTATAATCAGGAATTTAGGGATTTTGTAAAACTTCCACAGTCTGAAACAGTGTTGTACTTTGATGGTTTATAGAGTAGTACATATTTATATTAAGATTACTAGCTTTGGCTAAACTGTTTTTATCAGCACATTTAGCACTACCTTGACTCGCCTTAATCAAGATAAGATGCCCGTTTGCTTCCACAGACTTTCCGAGGATGCTCATCATGTTGCTGGAATAATAAATTTGATCTACCAATATAGACTTGCCAATGTGACAAGTTAGAAATTGAATTCCAGTTTTGACAACTGCTAGTGACCTTTGTCGTAATCACTTTATTTTCTCTGAGTCTCAGAGTCCGCACGGTAAGGTAAGGATAATCATAGAGCTGTTGGAAGAAATAAATGAGTTGGTATACATGTGAGTCTTCACAGGATCTAGCAAAATAAAATAGGTCTTAACTATTATTGTATAAAATACCGAGGCAGGAGGATCGCAGCGGGCTCGTGGACAGCCTCAGCAACCTTGCGAAGCCGTCTGCAACTTCATGAGACCCTGTTTCAAAATAAATATAAATAGGGCTGGGGATGTAGTTCAGAGGTAGAGTGCCCCCGAGTTCAATCCTCAGTACCCCAAAACAAAAGCATCAACAACAAAACAAAAGCAACTGGACGCCTGTTATTCCAGAACTTGGGAGACCGAAACAGGAGGATCTCATATTTGAGGACAGCCTCAGCAAAGTAGGGAGACTCTCGGCAACCTAGCAAGACCCTGTTTCAAAATAAAAATAAAATAGGGGTGGGGGGGTAGCTTGGAAGTAGAATGCCACTGGGTTCAATACCCACTACCACCGAATGAATAAACGAATAAGCAATCAGGCAGCCATGGCTGGTGGCACAAGGCTTTAATCCTAGTACTTAGTTGGCTGAGGCAGGAGGATTGTAGGTTCCAGGCCAGTGCATGGTAACTTAATGAGATCCTTAAAAAAAAATAATCTAAAAAGGCTGGGGGTATAGCTCAGAGGTCAAAGGTCAAACACCCCTAGATTCGATCCCCAGGAAAAACACACACTTTGAAGCTGGTCACAGCTACTGGGAAGATGAGGCAAGAGCATTGCAAGCTTGAGACCAGTCTTGGCAACTTAGTATGACCCTGGCTCAAAATAAAAAATAGTCTGGCGTTGTAGCTCAATGGTACAGTGCCCTTGGGTGCAATCTCTTGTTCTAAAAGAAGGAAAGAAAGAAAGCGAGAGAGAGAGAGAGAGAGAGAGAGAGAGAGAGAGAGAGAGAGAGAGAGAAGAAAGAAGGAGAAGGAGGGGGGAAGGAAGGAAAGGAAGGAAGGAAATACTTTGATACTAATTACGTATTTTAATAACTCAAATGTATATAAACTATTATCTGCATTTGAGTATGACTTCTGTGCTTAGACTATAAATTCTTTAATCTTAAAAGCTAGTGTGAGCTAGGCATGTGCTTGTCATGCCAGTACTTGGGATGCTGAGACAGGAGGATCACAGGTTCACAACCAGCCTCAGCAACTTAACGAGGCGATCTGCAACTTAGCGAGGCCCTGTTTCAAAAGACTAAAACAGGCCGGGCGTGGTGGCGCACGCTTGTAATTCCTGCGCTTGGGAGGCAGAGGCAGGAGGATCGAGGCCAGCCGCGCTGGTTTAAGAGACCCTGTTTCAAAAATACAGAAAATAGTTCTGGGAGTGTAGCCCAGAGGTAGAAGGGCTTCCAGGAACCCCAGTACCACCAAAAAAAAAAAAAAAAAGACTAAAACAGGGCTGGAGTATGTGTAGCTCGGAGATAGACTACCCCCGGGTTCCGTCCCCAGTGCCAAAAAAAAGTGTGATTTTTTTTTTTAATCCTCCCAAGTACTGGGATTACAAGCATACACCACCATGTCCAACTGCTAGTGTGATTTTTTTAATACTCATAAACCAAAATAAAAATGTTAATAATATATGTGCCCAGAGCTCTTTTTTTGTTTGTTTGTTTTTTGGTGGTACTGGGGTTCCTGGAAGCCCTCCTTCCTCCGGGCTACACTCCCAGACCTATTTTATATTTTTGAAACAGGGTCTCTTACGCCAGCACGGCTGGCTTCGAACCTGCGCGATCCTCCTGTCTCCGCCTCCCAAGCGCGGGGATGACAAGCGTGCGCCACCACGCCCGGCGTGTGCCCAGAGCTCTTAAGAAAAGTTGGTGATCACTGACAAACGATGCTGTGAAAGGGACCCTAAATTGTATTCAGTATCAATAGAAAAATGGGCAAAGGATAGGAAAAGACATCTTATAGGAAAGGAAATGTAAGTATTTCTTAAATATGTGAAAACATGTTTTTGCCCACCCCTTCATCTGTTTGCTGAGTTATTTCCTGTTCAAGTACTCGACAGCACCTAACCACCACCCGACACAATGCATGTACTTGTCTTTTATCATTGTGTGTCTTTCCTCAAGTACTTGGGTTCAGTCCACAATACCAAAAAACAAGGAAATGCTTAAAAATAAAAAATTAAAAAGCTTCCATTTTCTGCATGGGTGATGTTGTCTTGAAGCTGACCTCTGTTCTACTAGCACCAGTGCCTTGTTGGAGACACAGGAGAATAAAGAGATTCAAGATCCTGGGCTATTAGTCACAAAAAATAAGCAGATGTTTTCCCTAATATGTGAGAGTTAGGGAGAAATGGGTCATAGGAGGAACTCTAGATGAAAAAGGAAATCCTATAGAGGAGCAAACAAGGCAACCTAAAGGAGGAGAAAGGAGGGGGATAGAGGAAAATCTCTAAAACACACAATGTACTTAAACATATCGAAGTCAACCACTAAGCCAAGCAAGGGAAGGAGGGATGGGGAGGGAATGGGGTGGGAATTGGGTAGGGGTTAAATCAGTGATGTGTACATGTATGTACACACAAGTTTTTTACCCCAATATGATGTATGAATATAATGCACCAATAAAAATAAATAAATAAATAAATACATACATACATACATTTTTTAAAAAAGATCCTGGGCTATCGATCCAACCCAGAAGTCAAATCACAGCTCCTGGACTATGTAGCAAGTCTGTTCATCTTGCAGGACTCAACTACCTCATCTAAAAAATGGGTGTAAAATGATGTACCTCATAGAATTATACAGATGAAATGAGACAGTCACGGGCCTCTTGGTGTTGTTCGGGGGCTTACCAGTGTAGTGTTAATTACAGTTTTCCTGTTTGGATTTTTCAGACACTCCAGATGTCAGCATATATTATACCTTGGATGGCAGCAAGCCTGAATTTCTAAAGAGAGTCGGTCATGGTGAAAATAATACATTTAAGTATACAAAACCTATCACCCTACCTGATGGAAAAATACAAGTGAAAGCTATTGCGGTCTCTAAGTAAGTAAAAAGCACAGCCATCAGATGACTTATACCCTGATAACATTGTGTCTCGATCCTTCTTCTTCCTTTCTAGAATCCATGCTAAAAGGGCACTAACAAAAAAGTATATGTATCTCTTGGGTTTTATTTGCCGATTATTGAGGTATGTTGTAAAATGTGGGTCATAAGTATATATTGCTCAGTGAAGCGCTGTGTCTTAATGCTGTTTTCACCTCCAATTCTACGTAGGGGTTTGGGGAAGGAAGAGGATTTCGAAGCTGTGGACCTCTGAAGAGCCTCTCTGCTCTGCGAGGGCGATGTGGCCAGGCGGTGGCTCCTGCGTCCCCAGTGCAGGGACAGCTGCCACCAACGTTCTGTTTCCTTTGTATTGACTTAATTGACATTGAAAGCTACTGTCATTTCACCTCAGTGGACATGAGCCACTTTATAATTTCCTTTATCATTTTCCTTTCTCTTTCCTACTCAGTAACCTTTTTTCATTTTCAAATATAGAAATGCCACTTGATTTGAAACCCATCATGTGTTGGAAGGGCAAAAGCCTCAAATTCTTATAAAGCCTGTGTGGCTCTGATAGAGGGGTACGTGTGTTCAGTAAAACAGGTTTGAAGGGAATCACTTCCCTCGATGAGATAATACACATGTGAGAATACCAGTGTCGATCTCAATCTCCTGTGTGGGAAGGGGGAGCGGGGAGGGAGCCAGGGAGCCCTCCAGGTGCTGTGTGCACGTGTGTCAGTGTTACTGTGAGCTACATATGATGTGAGAACATAACACACCAATAAAAGTATAACAACAACCACAACAAAATACCAAAACAGGTTTGTCACATTTGGGGAACATTTTATTTTATTTCATTCATTCATTCATTCTTTATTTTAGTGCTACTGGGGATTGAAGCCAGGGGCATTCTACCTCCGAACCACGCCCCAGCCCTATTTTTCATTCTTTATTTTGAAATAGGGTCCCACTAAGTCGCAGAAGGTCTAAGTAGCTGAGCTGTCCGCTAATATGATCCTCCTATCTCAGCCTCTCAAGTACTGGAACTACAAGCCTGCACCACCACACCCGGCTTTTATTCTTTATTTTGAAACAAGGTCTCACTAAGTTGCTGAGGACCTAAGTTGCTGCGGCTGGCCTTCAACCTCTGATCCTGCTGTTTCAGCCTCCCAAGTACTGGGATTATAAGAGCGCACAGCTTCTAGCTCTGGGAAACATTTTAAACCCCAACCACTGGCCCAGGTACTTATAAAGGTTCCCTGGCTCCCCCTGCTGGCTGAGCTACTGAATGGCTTTTAGAAGAGAGCTACTCTACCAAAGATGAATTCTTTAAAATTAAAAGAAATAATATTTAAAATAAATTTTATTTGTATATAATTTTGGAGGCTGAAACAGGAGAAAAGCTAAGTACTCTGGTGCCTTATACTGTAAGCCAGGCCCCTGTGGAAGCTGCAAGGAGTATTCAAATGAAGAAGTATCTTGATGATTGTGTAGTTAGAAGGAGTTGATAAAGCTTTCAAAAAGATCTTAAAAATGAAATCCTTTTCATGTCTCTCAACAACTTGCTCTATGCTGATTAATGTCTACTTTGAAAAACAGTATCTCAGGTATTCTCAGCTCATGGAAAGTATTTACTTCCTCCAAAAATTTAAGTTTTTGACTCAAAAAAATAATGCTTGTATAGATTTTAATACAATATAATAATTGTTTATGGAAATTGTTCTGTTTCATTTAAGCCAATATCTAGGTACTTAAGAACTTTGAGACTATTAGTAATTGAAGGTCATTAACATATTAAAAAGCCATCATGAAATTTCAGATGACATAGGAAAATATGATCTAGCAAGTGAAAATTAGAATAAAAATATATTATTTTAACTATACTTAAAATGTCATAGAGAAAAGACAAGAAGAAAACAGGGCAACCCTTAGCAGTCATTGCCTCTAGTGTGTTTGCTTTATCTTCTTGATAATTTTAACAGTTTCCAAAATTTAACTCTGAGCATCACTTTTTGATGATAAATGAAGGACTAGGTAATAAATAAAGGCCATATGAAATCATCTAGCCAGTTCTTCTCAGTCTTGGCGCTGAATCAGTTAGCTATTGATGCATAGCAAACTACAGCTAGTGTCTTAAAAGAACGACCATTGCATTTGTTAATTATCCTCTGTGCCAGCATTTTGATGTGCACACAACAGGGTGGCTCTTTTTTATACTTTTATTGGCACATTATAGTCTCACAGCATGATATAGCTCATAACGATGGTGGCATACACAAATATAATAACATTTAGTAGCCGGGGAAAGGGGTTTTTAAATGGGGTTATCTTATTTGATAGCTCTTTTTTTTTTGAATCTTTATATAACAGAAACTTTTTCTTTTTTAAAATAATTTTCAGAGACTGCAGACAGAGTGGAATTGTAACAAAGGTGTTTCAGGTAGACTATGAACCACCAAATATAGGCTCTTCAGAGGACAACATTGAAAATGTTCTTGAAGTTTCTTCAAAGCAGGCAAGTAATGAAAGCATTGCACATTCAGATTACACCGTGCTCCTGGCTCCTTCCTTCTCAGCCAGCCTGTCTTCCTTTTCCTTACATCAGCTCCTCACTGCAGGGTCTTTGTAGATAAAGTCAGTATTAAGTGTCTTCAGTGGTTCCCTGGGCTTTGGTCAGCACCTCCGTCACCCTGAAGGTTAGAACTTCTACCTAGAATCATTTCCCATGCACCTTCTTTACCTACTAAAGAAAGCAGAAACCTTTAGCCTAACACCCAAGCAATCAGTTCTCATCCTTGGCGTGTTAGCTTTTTTTTTTTTTTTTGGCACTTTGGCCAACATACCTGACAAGAACAGGTCACAGGAGGGAAGGCTATTTGGCTCCCAGTATCAGAGGTTCAGTCCATGGTCAGCAGCTTTAAAGCAGAAACATCATCATGGTGGGCATGACAGAGGAAAGCTGTGTAACTCATGGTAGCTGAGAAGTAGAGAAACAGACGAGCAGAGGCCCGGGACACTGACCTGCTGCCAGGACGCTGACACTAGCCATGCCCCATTTCTGGACTTGCTGCACTAGGGACCATGTGTTCAATGGATCCAAACCATAAAATCCTGTTTCTAACCCCTTCCCCAAAGGTCATTCCCCATCTCACACAAAAAATGCATCCAAGTCCCTAAGAGCCCCCATAGTCCTACTAGTACCAACATTGCTCATGTAAGTCCAAGTCCAAAGTCTCCTCTAAGACTCAAGCAAAGTCCTAGCCAGGTATCTCTATAAAAGAAACTTCCCATTCCAAAAGGGAGGAATAGAGTACAGGAAGAAGCAAAGGGACCAAGCATGACCCAACCCCAGCACGGTAGATAGGAAGTCTTGTAGCTCCATGCCCAGCATGCAGGGCACACAGTGGTGAGATCTGATCTCCAAGGGGCGTGGCCACCCTGCCCCGTGGCCTTGCCAGTGACGGCCCACGTGGCCGCTCTCTGAGCCCGGCTCTGCAGCCTTCTGCCTGCCTGGACAGACATTGCATGTTCCGCCATCTCTTAGTTCTTGTGATCTCCATTGTGGCTTTAACTTCTTCCTCACAGCGTCACTCACAGTGATTCCAGCCCTGCCACGCAGGCCTGCCCTCCCAGGCCTTCCTTCGAAACATTGGTAGAAGCCTCCATGCCTCCTTCACTGCAGCACTCTGCACCTCCGTAGAACCTGCGCTGTCTGGGCATTGGCAAGATCTGTCGCCAGCTCAAGCAATCAGCGGGTCCCCTAGCCCAGGGCTTCTGTGGCCTCCGAGTGCTTCGGTGCTCAGTACCTTTAAAGAATCTGGGGACAGTGTCTATGGCAGCCCTGTGCAAGCAGGCCTCTTTTCAAAATGACCTCTTTCAAACACGTTTCTAGCATTACACTCTTGAGCCTGTGACGGGTGGGGTCTTGCTGATTTTCTGAAATCCCCTCAAGCCATCTCTCCTGTTTCCTCTGTGCAAATGACTTCTCTTTTGTGATCTCCTCAGCAACTATGCCTTTCGTGGTCTCAATTTTGCACATGCTTTTTTGGCCACGCTGCAAGTTTTTAAAATCTTTTCCTTTGGCTTTCTGCTCTTGATTCTCACAGTGAACCTAGATAGAAGCTGTCAACAGCACTCACACCATTGCCTGACTGCTAGGCTACCTTGAGAAATCCTTCATTAGATTACTTAGTCCATCACTTTTAAATTCATCAAAATTCTCAGGACATACAAAAAATGTAGACAAGTTCTTTTTCAGAATGTAACATGAATGGCCTGTAGTCTAGTTAGAGTTCCCATTCCCTTCTGAACCGCATGAGCACAGTCCATACTGTCCCTAACCTGTGGGCATTCTGGTTTTCTGAGCGTCCACCAGATTCACTCTTGAAGCTCTACTTAGAACATTCTACGTTTTCTCCAGCCTGCATCTTCAAACTTTTCCATATTCCTCCCACAAACCAGTTCCAAAGTTTTCTGGATCACATGGTCATGTTCACACAGCAGTGGCCCCATTCCTTGGCACCAATTTCTGTGTTATCTTTTTCATTGCTGTTATCAAAACACTCAACTAGAACAACTTAGAGGAAGAAAGGTTTATTCGTCTCATGGTTTCAGAACTTTAGTCCATGGTTGGCCAGCTTCAGGGCAGAAACATCCTAGTGGCAATGCATGGCGAAAGAGATCTCAGCTCACGACAGCCAGGAAGCAGGGAGCAGACAGGAAGTGGTCAGGGACAGATATATTCTCAGGCCATGCCCCCAGTACCCGCCCCCTCCAAACAGGCCTCACCTCTGGAGCCTGCTGCACTGGAGTTCATGCATTTAGCACATCAATTTTAGGGGCGACATTCCAGGTCTAAACCATAAAGCTCAGTCAGCCTCTCTTGCGGTGTCTGTGACGTTCTCCTACATAAAACTCCAGCTAAACTAAACTATGTACATAAGTCCCGTTTTGGCCTGACCACACTCTGTCTTTGCCAACTGGATCTGTTGGTCCCCTAATATTACTGTCTTCTATGAATGTGATAACCCTGTCTACAAGTGGTGCTCCCTGCCTTCCATCCGGGTACTCAACACGTGGGGTCTCCAGGCCAGATGTGCTCACCAAGCAGCCCAGGTATAGTTATGTGTTTCAACAGGAAAGGGAGACCACTTTATAAAAACTACTGGAAACTCTTTCCTTTTTTATTTTTATTCTCTGTGTGTGTTGGGGAGGTGTTATACCTTTGAGCTACATCCGCAGCCCTGTTTTACTTTTTATTTGGAAATAGGCTCTTATTAAATTGCTGAGAGCCTGACTTTGAACCTGAAGTCTCCCTGTCTCAGCCTCCCAAGTACTGGGATTACAGGTGTGCACCACCATGCCCAGTTTATTGTAAACCCTTTCAGAGAGGAAATGAATGCATGATACTGTCACATGCTTAAAGAGGTATCATCAAGTGATATGCAATTTCTTCATTCCTAGGAACTGAAAAATGGATTTGTTGGACCCAAAATAAAGAAGAAATATAAGAATGCTGAAAATAAATCTGGTTGGAATGTGAACATTAGAAAATTTCCAGGTATGATGTGATAGAATTCTGGTAAGTGTTACGGTTTGGGGGTGAGGGTTACCGTTTGGGGGAAACTGTCCCCAGGGATCTTTGTTAGACCCCTGGGAATAATTTCCCAATAAAAATCACAAAAACAGAAAAACCGCAGGTTCTTGTCCTGAGCTAAGGATAAGTATACACTAGCCCAGACTCTTGCTGAAGATTTGAAGATTTAAAGAAGTTATTAAAAAGATAGAAATACAGAAGATGTTTCAAGTGACTGTCTCACCAAAGATACAACACATGGACCAAACCTTTTATACCCATGACCTCCATCTTGTTTATATAATTCTGATGTAGTAAGGTTTCTCCCCTTACCCTGTAAGGTACCCCCCACCAAGGTATCTTTCAAAAAGGTCAATCCCCTCCTCCCATCCCAGCTGGATTATTATGTAGATCTGTCTTTAGAAAGAGGAAGTCCTAGCTCCCCTGTCCTATCAACTTGCTAATTACTTTCAGCTAAGTCAATCTAAGTTCCAATAGCTGTGTGCTTCCTTACCTAAACCAAGACCTATTCTTACTTTCCCCAGGTCTGCCATTTTGACACAATTATTTTAGAAATATGTCTATGAATAATCGGAGCTTTCTCAAATCTTTCTCAGCCATTCCCAATACTGGCACAGTAAGGTTTAGTCTGTTAAACCCAGCAAACAGGTGCTCTTCATATTTTCTTATCTGCAGAAGTATTGGAATAAGAAACTCCAGAACAGGAAAGTGGGTTATAATTTGAATTTTTGTGCTGTCCTGGCTAATAGTGTAAGGCCACAAGGAATAAGAAGCAGGCCAACAGGGACATCGGGGCTGCCAGCTCTGGCAGCCGCCCTCCCTTTCCGGCTGCTGCTCCTGCACCAGTCACTGGGAGAACTATGTTGCTACCCAACACCCTGCTCACCAGTACACCAGGAGTTGGAAAAACCACACCAGGCAAAGAACTTGCGTCAAGATCAGGATTGAAAGACATTCCTGTGGGTGAATCGGGTCAAGAAGGATCCCTTTTTGTTCGTGTGGTCATTCTACCTCTGAGCTACTCCCCCGGCCCCTTGTCCTAGTAAGTTGCTGAGGCCCTTGCCGAGTTGCTGAGGATGACCTCAAACCTGTGAACCTCCTGTCTCGGCCTCCCAAGTAGGGATTACAGGGCAGTTATATGATGGCTGTGATAAAGAATGTGATTGTCCCATTTTAGATGAAGACAGAGTAATTGATGAATTAGAAAATCCAACAAGAAGCCGGCCTGGTGGGGCACGCCTGTAATCCCAGCATTCCAGAGGCTGAGACCAGTGAATCACAGTTCAAGGTCAGCCTCAGCTACTTAGTGAGGCCCTTTGCAACCCAGTGAGACCCTGTTTCAAATAAAGAATAAAAAAGAGGGCTGGGTGTAGCTTAGAGGTAGAATGCCCCTGGGTTCCAATCACCAATATTGCAAAAAAAAAAAAAGATAAAAAAGAAACAAATGAGAGAAGATGGTGTTATTATTGATTGCCATGGTTGTGATTTCTTCCCTGAGCGCTGGTTTCAAATAGTTTTTGTGCTGAGAACAGATAATGATGGATTGTACAAATGCCTTGAAACAAGGGGTTATAATAAGAAGAAACTATAATATTCAGTGTGAGATTTTTCAAGTTCAGTATGAAGCAGCCACAGCTGCTACAAAGGAGAAATTGTGCATCAGCTGCCCAGCAATAAACCAGAAGAGCTAGTGGATAATGTAAACCAGATCACGAAATGAATTGATCAGTGGGTCAAAGATCATAACTCTTAACTGGCCACTTTACAATCCCTCTTGTAGCCATCTCTGCCCACTTCACACAAATTACTCAACTAGGCCTAAAAAACATATATAAGAAAAGAGAGCAGTCCAACAAAGTTAGATTTATTGATTCACTGTTTTGAGGGAGATCACACACAAGTAACCATGGCATGTGTCACCAAACAAAGGAAAAAATAGAGTTTTAGGGATAGAGGAAGGGTGGAGTTTGGATGAAATTTAATGAAAGCAAAGTTTTGAGAGTTTTGATAGGCTCAAAGCAAAGATAGGCTATGTGTGAAGGGGTCAGCAGGTATGGACCGAGGTTCTGTTGCCTTGAAGAGTACAAAGATACATGTGGAAAGTGATCGTCAAAGACCCTGAGAGGAAGCTCAGCACGAGGCTGGGAAGCTGAGGCTGCTTCTTTATGTCCAGGTGACTTAGCCAGTGTTGGTGGCACATAAACATAGTCCCAGTACTTGGAAAGCTGAGACAGGATCGTCACAGACTTAAGGACAGCCTCAGCAATGGAACACGACTCTCAGGAACCTAGCAAGAACCTGTTTCGAAATAAAAATAAAAATAAATAAGGGCTGGGGTGTAGCTCGGACATAAAATGCCTCTGTTTTCAATCCCCAATGAAACACACACACACACACACACACACACACACACACACACACACACAACTGCACAGAGCACACTGATTGAGATTTTCAAGCGAGAGTCAGGTGTTTTGTTCTTACAGATACAATTTCAAACAGCAAAGTTTCTGATGATTTATGATTTTAGAGGACAAGATTTCTCAGTAAGCAGTAGGTCACTCAAAGCTATTATGACATTTTTTTTTCCCCAGCTACATTATGTCCTTGAGATAAATAGTGTTCCCGCGAACCTTGGAATTACAGTGATCTGTTTTCCCGCCTGTTGTGGGATGTTGAAGACTGTAGCAGGGAAGATGATTTTCTCAGTCCAGCCTTATTTTCCTTGGTTCTAATCCACTGAGCTGAGGAGGGTGGCTCTTTGTTACTTCTAGGGAAAGAGTGTGATGACAGTGGTCTCTTACCAGAGAGCTTCCAACTCTGAAGACGTGTCTGCACACTCAGAGAGTGCTGTTTTTAATTGTAGAGCTTGAGATAGGTGAAAGAAATGAGCCAAACACTCTGAAGACTCGCTTCTCTGAGAGCCCGTCGGAGGTTCCGGCTCACTCTACTGGATCAGGCTCCAGACCAGTCACCCACCAGGTAACTTCTAAGAATAACCTTTTGGCTACCCAAATACTCCCATTTGTTCAATGCTTCCCATGAAATACTGTGTGTGTGTGTGTGTGTGTGTGTGTGTGTGTGTTTTTTACTGGGGATGGAACCTAGAGGAATTTGACCTCTGAGCTACACCCCCAGCCTGATTTTATTCTTTTTATTTTGAACTGGGACCTCAGTAAGTAGCTGAGGCTGGCCATAACTTGTGATCCTCCTGTCTCAGCCTCCCAAATGTTGGGATTAAAAGAATGCACCACCACGCCCAGCTCCATGAAGCAGTTTAAGGCAGCATCTCCCAGCTTTTTTACTACGTGCCGGGCACTGTTTGGAATACTGTGTAGTACAGGAAAATCCCTATATTCGGAGAGTTGACATTTTATTAGGGCTGTAGGCAAGCAGATAATAATCAAATAGATAATCACGCAAACATTTCAAGCAATGGTGAAAGTCATGAACAAGACAAGCTGGGTAATAAGATGAAACTAGTTCTCAAAGTGGGTTCCCCAGACCCTCAGCATCACATAGGAATTTATTTGATCTTTTTAAAGTACTTTTCTAGGCACACTATAATTGTACATCATAGTGAGATTCAGAGAGACTGATTAATATGTGCACATATTGCTTGGTAACCTGCTTCCTAACCCATGGGAGCTTATTTGAAATGCACATTCGTAGGCTTTGCCCCAGCACTACCAAACCAGAGACTCGGGGCATGGGCACAGCAATCTGCATTTAATTAGCCCTCTTTCTGGTGCACTTAGTTTGAGAGCCTCTCAGATTGAGAATGTTTGTGTAGAAAGAACAAATACTATCACATGAGTGATAAGAGGATTTCTTTGAAGAGGTGACACTTGAGTGAACCTTTAAGATGAACAGAAGCCAACCCTGCAAAGATCTGGGGAGGAAGCATCCAGCAGTAGTCTTAACAAGGACCACAAAGTGAGAGATCATGAGGAAGTTGTGTAGACAAAGCGTGTTGAGCAGGCCAGGTAGGTCGCCGAGGAGGTGGGAGGGGAGCTAGGCCCGTCACCTGGACCTGTGGTCGTCCTGCACGGCTGCATATACTCAAAGCGCTTCACACAGTCCTGGGGACCGAACCTCAGATGGGGACTGGTCTGATGATTAGGCCCGGTTTGTTTTTCAAAACGTATCCCCAAGCAAGTCGAATGAGCAGACATGGTTGAGAATCACCATGCTGGAGCCATGGTAAAGAGCTGGGATTCTTTTCTCATTGTAAAGGGAATATATTTGGAGCATCAGATGTAGTCCCATTTACATTTAAGAGTGTCTTTTGTTCCACAGAATGGTATTTAGACAATGGAAAAGGAGGAGGGGGACATCATTTTGGGGGTGTTTGCTCCAAGTGAGAGATTATGGTGACCTGGACCAAGGTTGTAGAGGTGCTGGGGAGGGGGGTTGACAGGAGGTGATGAGTCTGGCTGAGGGATCAGATAGATGAGGCAAGAGAACAGGATGAGCCAAGGATGACTCTCAGAGTTTCAGACTGAACATCTGTAGACGAGTGGACCGTTAACAGACGGGGCAATGGGAGAGGAGCACGCGTCCAAGGGCTCCTTACAGATCCACATGGAGATGCGAAGTGCACTGTTGGATGTGAGGTCAGGCCACCAGAGGTCAGAGCTGGATACGTATTTGGAAATTTCATCTATAGATGGTATTTGAAACTTGATATATATGGACGATACTTACGCTTGAATCTGGATACGATCATTTGCCACGATGTACAGAGAAGGTGCCAGACAAAACCCTCGACTTTGACACTGAGCAGGAAGAGAAGCCTGAGAAGCAGGAAGAACGCCAAGAGGCTGGGAACCGCGGAAGCTAAGAGAAGGGAGCATTTCAAGAAGGCGGTGGCCATCCATATCCCGTGTTGCTGAGGATTCACGTTCAACAGAGCATTGCCCATTGGACTTGACCAGATGGAAGTGATTTATGACCCTAAGAAACACCACATTAGTGCCTTCTTACTACCATAACACGAAGTAGATGTACTTATATTCGTTGCCTACTACAATGATAGTACGTTGTTTTTTGTTTGTTTGTTAGATGTTCTTGTTTTGTTTCTCTTTTTGGTACTAGGGATTGAACTTAGGAGCATTCTATCTCTGAGCTATAACCTCAGCCCTTTAAAAATGTTTTCGAAACAGAGTCTCACTTAGTTGCTGAGACTGGCCTCAAACCTACAATCCTCCAGTCTTAACTTCGTAAGTACTGAGATTACTGGCATGTGCCACTGTGCCTGGCTAGTGCTTGGATTTTTTTTCAGTGTTTACAAAATTCAATTCAGACTTTTGCCATCTAAATGTAACCCAAAAAGCTGGGCGTGGTGGCACACGCTTGTAATCCCAGCGCTTGGGAGGCTGAGAAAGGAGTATGGCACAGGTTCAAAGCCAGCCTCAGCTACTTAGTGAGGCTCTCAGCAACTTAGTGAGACCCTGTTTCCAAATAAAGTATAAAATAGGGCTGGGAGTATAGCCTGGAGGTAGAAAAGCCCCTAGGTTCCACCCCCAGTACCACCAAAATAAATTAATTAACTAAATTAATTAATGCAATCCAGGGCCCTTACTCACTCCTTCCTATGTGAAGGAGATGATACACTCGTCTCCACATGTTCAGACTAAAAGCCTGAGAGTCATCTATCCCATCATTCTCCTGGGAAGAATAATGACCACCTGGTTACCAGATATACCAAAGAGCCCACACGATTCCTGTGACCGGTGCTCAGCAGTGAGGCCCAAAGAAAAGTAATACTTTGAGATAAAAAGTACCGTTTTGGCCAGGTGTGGTGGTGCACACCTTTAATCCCAGTGCTTGAGAGGCTGAGACAGGAAGGTCACAGGTTCCAGGCCAGCCCTGTCAATTTAGCGAGGCTCTCAAGCAATTTAGCGAGACTGTGCTTCAAAATAAAAAAGGAAAGGGCTAGAAATGTAGCTCAGAGGCACAATGCCCCTGGGCTCAATCCCCAGTACCAACCAATCAGCAAACAAACAAAAAATAAAATGGGGATAATCTGACTCCACTAATTAGAGTTATTATTCAAAGAGATCATGGCTGCCACAAGCCAGGCACATTTACTGTATTGCCTAATGCTTCTCCCTTTCATACTTATCCTTCAGCCTTTCTGACTCCTCCACCCACTCAAACCTCTAGACCACATCAAGCCACCCAAATCCCAAGATGGGCCCCGCCTGCCCTGATGCCTTGGCGGTGGGTTTCCTCTACTGGAAATGTCTTTCTGTCCACTTTTATTTACTCTCCCAGACCCATCTTAGTTGCTAACACCTCTGAGAAGCCTTTCTACCCTGGAGCAGCAAATGTGTTACTGTACTGAGGCCAATGCTAATACTTGAGTTATTTTGTACATAAGCAAGTTCAGCTCCGTAGGGGTAGGGACCGTGTGTATTTATCGTTGTCCCCTTCTCTGCATCAACTACAGTGGCTGACACAAAGTGGATGCTCAAAGAGAATAATTTTATTTTATTTTTATTTATTTTTTGGTGGTACTGGGATTCCTGGAAGCCCTTCTACCTCTGGGATACACTCCCAGACCTATTTTTACATTTTTATTTGGAAACAGGGTCTCCTAAGCCAGCGCGCGGCTGGCTTCGAACCTGCACGATCCTCCTGTCGCTGCCTCCCAAGCACGGGGATTACAAGCGTGCGCCACCACGCCCGGCAAAGAGAATAATTTTTTAAAAGTGAGTTAAATTATTTTGGATAATGGCAAACTGTTGCTGCACCTGTTATTATAGATGGATTTATTTTGAGTTTCCTAGAAATATAATACTTAAGAAAAATGAAGCTGGGCATGGTGGTGCACGCTTATAATCCCAGCATATGGGAGACTTGAGACAAGAGAATCACAGTTCGCGGCCAGCCTTAGCTACTTAGTGAGGCCCTTTGCAACTCCGTGAGACCCTGTTTCAAAATAAAGAATAAAAAGTAGGCCTAGGGGTGTAGCTCAGAGGTAGAATGCCTGTGGGTTTCATCCCCAGTACTGCAAAAAAAGAAAGGAAGGAAGGAAGGGAGGGAGAAGAAAAGAAAAAATGAATACAAACTTATATTTTTCGTTTCTAAAATCTGTTTAGTTTGGTGGTAAGTTCAGATATCTTTTATTAGCAACTTTCATTTTTAATAAAATATAAATATCTAATTAAGAATAGCACTGAGTAATTTTTAAAATGTAAGATGCTGGAATAATACTCAATACCTTCCCCATCATGGTTTTAAAAAGACTAATGCACTGTGTGCCATGGTATATGCCTGAAGTTCCAGCCTCCTGAGGCTGAGGCAGGAGGATTGAGGGTTTGCAGCTACCCTCTCACCTTAGTGAGACTCTCAGCGACTTAGCAAAACTCTGTTTCAAAATAAAAAATAAAGTTTGGCATGGTAGTGTATACCTGTAATCCTAGTACTTGGAAGGCTGAGACAGGAGGATCATAGGTTCAAAGATGGCCTCTGCAACTTAGCAAGACACTGAACAACATACCAAGACCCTGTTTCAAAATAAATAAAAATAAATGGGCAGGGGGTATAAGTTGGAGGTAGAATGCCCCTAGGTTAAATCCCTAGCATCCACCCTCCCAAATTAAAAAAAAAAAGATGAATACTGGGTACTATGCAATAAATGTTGAAATTAAAGTTTTTTGTTGCCGGGCGTGGTGGCGCACGCTTGTAATCCCCGCGCTTGGGAGGCAGAGACAGGAGGATCGCACGGGTTCGAAGCCAGCCGCGCGCGCTGGCTTAGGAGACCCTGTTTCCAAATAAAAAATATAAAAATAGGTCTGGGAGTGTAGCCCGGAGGTAGAAGGGCTTCCAGGAACCCCAGTACCACCAAAAAAAAAAAAAAAAAAGTTTTTTGTTAATTTTACTATCCTATAGCTTTTACCAAGTTATATTGACTAGTTATCTCTACCTATATCAATCTGAACTCTTAATTTTAGTCCCCTGGTTTTGCACACATAACTGGCCAGAAGAGTCTGACAAGCACGGAGATCATGAGGATCCAGAGGGAGACAGACTTCCTGAGGTATGTGTCACATCTCTGCACTCTGGTCTAAGTCTTGCCACATACATTTGGTCAAGGAGAATGGTTTTGCATACCTGTGGATCTTCAAATTTTTATAGCTTTTGAAAAGGTATAATTGGTAAACATGAAACTGCATGTATTTAAGAGTTTGACTCAAATATACATATATGTGCATATATGTACATGTGTGTGTCAACACAGTCGAGAAAATAAACAAATTCACCCCTCCCCAAGTTCACAGTGTGCCTCACCGCTGCTCTCCATGCCAGGCCACTGCTGATGCTGTCTGTCCCTCTACCTTAGTTTGCATGTTTTATATAATGAAGGCATTCAGTATGTACTCTTTGTACGTACCGGGCCTCTTTGATGCATTGTTTTGAGATCATCCGTGGTGTTGCTTGTACCAAACATCTACTCTTTTCATTGCTTAGTAGCTGTGTTTATTGCTGAGCTTTCAGCATATGCATGGACTGCAGCTGGCTTATCCATTCACTTATTGAGGACATGTGTGTTATTTCTAGGTCTTGGCTTTTACACATACAGTTGATATCAACATTCTACACAAGTCATTGGTGGAGTATATGGGGAAAAAGAAAGCGTGGCCTGACAGCAAGAACAGGTTTTGTTCAGGAATAAAATCTGGAAGGAAACAACTGACCAGGGGTAGAGCCCACAAGAGTCAGAAGCCCCCCTCCTTACAGACTTGGGGCTTTTTATGGGGCAAGGAAGGGTGTGGGTACAGTAGTAGTGGTGTAAGCTGCTGGTTGGCGGGCTAGTGACCAGGTCATCTTGGGTAGGGCAACGGTGAGGGGGTGTTTCTCTTTCTTTGTTCCTTTGTTCTTGGTCCTCCTCTGGCATGAACTCACTGCTAGACCTCACAGTCACAATTCACTGCTAGACCTCACAGTCAGAACTCACAGCCAGACCTCAGTCAGAACTCACTGCTAGACCTCACAGTCAGAACTCACAGCCAGACCTCAGTCAGAACTCACTGCTAGACCTCACAGTCAGAACTCACAGCCAGACCTCAGTCAGAACTCACTGCTAGACCTCACAGTCAGAACTCACAGCCAGACCTCAGTCAGAACTCACTGCTAGACCTCACAGTCAAACCTCACAGCCAGACCTCACAGTCAGATCTTAAGTCAGTCCTCACAGCTAGACCTCACAGCCAGACCTCAGCCAGACCTCACTCAGATTTCACAGTCAGACCTCATAGTCAGACCTCACAGTCAGTCCTCACAGCCAGACCTCAGTCAGACCTCACAGTATGACACTCTCACACACTCCCCTTCTGTCTCTATTTCCAATACTGGGGATTGAACCCAAGGGCACTGTCCCATGAACTACAGCCCCAGTCCTTTCAATTTCTTTATTTTGAGGCAATGTCTTGCTCAATTTCCCAGACTAGCCTCAAAACAGTAGTTTCCATCATGTAGCTACTCTGTGATCAAACGACCTGGAGAAGAATGGCCTCCTCGCACTCGTCCTGTAGTTGCTGAGAGTGGTCTGTTTGTGTTTTGTTTCCTTTAAAAAATTGCTTATGCAGTGTGTGTGTTTCTGGGATTAACTCAGGGGCATTCTACCTTCGTGCTACACCCCCAGGGGGATTTTGTTTATTGATGAGAGTCTCACTGCACGTTTAGACTTTGACCATTCCTTTTCCTATGACTCCATCCCCGCGTGGCCAACCGGAGCCTGTCTCTTGTAGGTGTGCTCACTGCCTGGCCCCGCGCCCAGCTGATCCCTTCGCCCGCTTCTGTCAGGAATGTGGCGTTCTTGTTCCGCCCTTATTTGGCTATCGCCTTCCACCCCCAGAAGGAGCTCAGGTGAGCAGAAAAGTTCTTAAAAACATCTTTCACTGGTTTACCTGACTTTTATTTGCAGCAGTAGCACAGTACCTTTGAAGCATGAAAAACAAACATAAATACTTGTTGAAGGAATCACTGGCAGATTAATTTCTTACATATCAAGATTCCTGCTTATAAATGGAAAACTTATTTGCAATGCCATTTGTTTGATGTGGTCTTGCAGAAGTACAGGCTCAAAAGAGGATGAAATCTTACTGTTTTAATGAAGCATGCATGAATAAAGAATTTTTTCCCATCCACCACTGTGTCTGCTCATAACTTGGGTACAACAAGGAAAGACACTCTAGAAATCTTCTAAAAATAGGTGGAAAAAAGTACTAACTGGGCATGGTGGCACATGTCTATAATCCAGTACTTGGGAGGCTGAGATAGAAGGATTGCAAGTTTGAGGATACCCTCAGCAAGTAATGAGATTCATCGACTCAGTGAGACCCTGTTTCCAAAAAAAAAAAAAATAGGACTGGGGTTGTAGCTCAGAGGCAGAATGCCCCTGGGTTCAATCTCCAATGCTGAAAAAAGTAAAAATGTAGGACTGGAGGTGTAGCTCAGAGGTAGAATGTCCCTGGGTTCAATTCCTAGTACCACAAATATATATGTGTAATTACTTTATGTCTCTATATATCTATTTATGTGTATCTATAAGATACATCATTCTGTCCTAAGAATCTATGAGAAGTCATAGATCGATCAGTTTATTTATTTATTCATTTACTTATTTTTGTGGTAATGGGAATGGAACCCAAGGACATTCAACCTCCAAGCTATATCCCAGCGCTATTTTATAGTCTTTATTTTGAAACAAGGTCTTACTAAGTTGCACAAGACCTCACTAAGTAGCTGAGGCTTTCCACAAACCTGCAATCCTCCTGTCTCAGCCTAACAAGTACTGGGATTACAAGTGTGTGCCACCATGCCCGGCAATCAGTCTATT